>NC_140014.1:14713105-14754298 GCF_964263955.1 Coregonus lavaretus
GTTTGTGGGTTCGATAAAAATAATGTATGTGCTAACTGTAAGTCGCTCTGGATAAGAGCGTCTGCTAAATGACTAAAATGTAAATGTAAATACCAGCCATTAATATGAGCCGTCCTCCCTTCAGCAGCCTCCACTGATGTAATGCATCTGGTGAAAATGTGCTCAGTAGAATCATGCCCTGTTTTTGATGGGGGCTGGAGGGGAGGGGTAAGGTCTATTTGTCACCCTTCCCTTGCCCTCATTAACATCCCTAACTCCAACCCCCTCCACTCCCCCTCTTATCTCCTCCTCTCCTCTCTTCTCCTCTCCCCCTCTCCAGCGAAGGCACGCCTGTTTTAACAGTGATTCCACACGACACTCCCCCTAGGCTGGATTCTCCCTGTGTTCCAGTGGAGCAAAACCCCGGTCCCGCTTCTCTGTGACGCACATAGTCTTGTATAGTCTTCTGGGCTCAGAGGCTGGGGTACTGGGGTGTGCTTCCAGAGCTTATTTTAAAAGGGCCATAGCATTAAAATGAGTAATGTGCATATAGCTCTAGCTAGTTATTTTTTCATGCTCTGGACAATATGTGACCTGATTCAGGGTCGTGGGCGTTTGACTCTATTATGGTGACAAAACAGAATCAGCCTTTGTAGACCAATGATAGACATCAGTGTTTCACCTACATTAATTTAGCAGCGGTGCCCCCGCTGCTATATCGTTGCCGCCACTCCAACAAATGGTGACTACAATGGCGCCGGAGGGGATGGCTGCCGTTTTACGGGCTCCTAACCAACTGTGCTATTTTTAGTTTTTTCCCTTTGTTTGTAACTTATTTTTCAACTTATTGGGTACATAATGTTGCTGCTACCGTCTCTTATGACCGAAAATAACTTCTGGAAATCAGAACAGCGATTACTCACCTCGAACTGGACAAAGATATTTTCTTTAACAAGTCCGACGTGAAGGATATACTGCTTTCTCGGGAACGGGCCCAAACCCCGTCATTTGCGTGAAGAAAAGACGGAGAAAAGGGGGCGGAGGTCGGGCTGCCTTCTGAAAATTCATAGGCGAGTGAGTAAACCTCCACTACCACCGCTCTATTGGCCAATGTGCAATCATTGAAAAAAAATGGATGATCTACGATCAAGAATATCCTACCAACGGGACATTAAAAACTATAATATATTCTGTTCACTGAGTCGTGGCTGACAAATGACACGGATAATATAGAGCTGGTGGGATTTTCCATGCATTGGCAGGACAGAGAAGCTACGTCTGGTAAGATGAGGGGCGGGGGTGTGTGTCTATTTGTCAATAACAGCGATGTCTAATACTAAAGAAGTCTCGAGGTATTGCTCGCCTGAGGTAGAGTACCTTATGATAAGATGTAGACCACACTATCTACCAAGAGAGTTCTCATCTATATTATTCGTAGCTGTCTATTTACCACCACAAACCGATGCTGGCACTAAGACCGCATTCAACAAGCTGTATAAGGCCATAGCAAACAAGAAAATGCTCATCCAGATGTGGTGCTCCTAGTGGCCGGGCAAACTTAAATCCGTTTTACCTAATTTCTACCAGCATGTCACATGTGTAACAAGAGGAAAAAAAACTCTAGGCCACCTTTACTCCACACAGAGACGCATACAAAGCTCTCCCTCGCCCTCCATTTGGCAAATCTGACCATAATTCTATCCTCCAAAAGTACCAGTGACTCGCTCAATACGGAAGTGGTCAGATGAAGCGGATGCTACGTTACAGGACTGTTTTGCTAAAAAAGACTGGAATATGTTCCGGGATTAATCCAATGGCATTGAGGAATATACCACCTCAGTCATCGGCTTCATCAATAAGTGCATCGACGACGTCGTCCCAACAGTGACCGTACGTACATATCCCAACCAGAAGCCATGGATTACAGGTAACATCTGCATCGAGCTAAAGGCTAGAGCTGCCACTTTCAAGAAGCGGGACACTAATCCGGATGCCCTCAGACAAACCATCAAACAGGCAAAGCGTCAATAAAGGATCAAGATTGAATCCTACACCGTCTCTGACGCTCGTCGGATGTGGCAGGGCTTGAAAACTATTATGGACTACAAAGGGAAACCCAGACACGAGCTGCCCAGTGACGCGAGCCTACCAGACGAGCTAAATGCCTTTTATGCTCGCTTCGAGGCAAGCAACACTGAAGCATGCATGAGAGCACCAGCTGTTCCGGACGACTGTGTGATAACGCTCTCGGTAGCTGATGTGAGCAAGACCTTTAAACAGGTCAACATTCACAAAGCCGCGGATTATCAGGACACAAAGCACGCGTGGACCAACTGGCAAGTGTCTTTACTGACATTTTCAACCTCTCCCTGAATGAGTCTGTAATACCTACATGTTTCAAGCAGACCACCATAGTCCCTGTGGCCAAGGAAGCGAAGGCAATCTGCCTAAATGATTACCGCCCCGTAGCACTCACGTTGGTAGCCATGAAGTGCTTTGAAAGGCTGGACATGGCTCATATCAACAGCATCATCCCGGATACCCTAGACCCACTCCAATTCGCATACCGCCCCAACAGATCCAGAGATGACGCAATCTCAATCGCACTCCACTCTGCCCTTTCCCACCAGGACAAAGAAGACAAAGAACACCTATGTGAGAATGCTGTTTATTGACTACAGCTCAGCGTTCAACACCATAGTGCCCACAAAGCTCATCACTAAGCTAAGGACCCTGGGACTGAACACCTCCCTCTGCAACTGGATCCTGGACTTCCTGACAGGCCGCCCCCAGGTGGTAAGGGTAGGCAACAACACGTCTGCCACGCTGTGCTTAGTCCCCTCCTGTACTCCCTGTTCACCTACGACTGCGTGGCCAAACAAGACTTCAACACCATCATTAAGTTTGCTGACGACACAACAGTGGTAGGCCTGATCACCGACAATGATGAGACAGCCTATAGGGAGGAGGTCAGAGACGTGGCAGTGTGGTGCCAGGACAACAACCTCTCCCTTAATGTGAGCAAGACAAAGGAGCTGATCGTGGACTACAGGAAAAGGCGGGCCGAACAGGCCCTCATTAACATCTACAGGGCTGTAGTGGAGCGGGTCGAGAGTTTCAAGTTCCTTGGTGTCCACATCACCAACGAACTACCATGGTCCGAACACACCAAGAGAGTCGTGAAGAGGGCACGACAACACCTTTTCCCCCTCGGGAGACTGAAAAGATTTGGCATGGGTCCCCTCAAAAAGTTCTACAGTTGCACCATCGATAGCATCCTGACCGGTTGCATCACCACCTGGTATGGCAACTGCTCGGCATCTGACCGTAAGGTGCTACAGAGGGTAGTGCGTATGGCCCTGTACATCACTGGGGCCAAGCTTCCTGCCATCCTGGACCTATATACTTGGCGGTGTCAGAGGAAAGCCCAAATAATTGTCGAAGACTCCAGTCACCCAAGTCATAGACTGTTCTTTCTGCTACTGCACGGCAAGCAGTACCGGAGCGCAAAGTCTAGAACCAAAAGGCTCCTTAACAGCTTCTACCCCCAAGCCATAAGACTGCTGAACAATTAATCAAATGGCCACCCAGACTATTTCCAATTTGTTTTTACACTGCTGCTACCCGCTGTCTATTATCTATGTATAGTCACTTTACCACTACCTACATGTACATATTACCTCGACTAACCTGTACCCCCGCACATTGACTCGGTACCGGTACTGGCTGTATATAGCCTCGTTATTATTATTTTATTGTGTTACTTTTTATTATTTTTTACTTTAGTTTATTTGGTAAATATTTTCTTAACTCTTTCTTGAACAGCATTGTAAGTAAGCATTTCACGGTAAGGTCTACACCTGTTGTATTCGGCACATGTGACAAATAAAGTTTGATTTGATGTGATTTGATTTGAAATGGAGAATGGAGAATGGAGAGAGAATGGAGAATGGAGAGAGAGAGAGAAACTTTGAAGCAAGGCTAAAAGCTATCAGCAAGAAAGAGAGAGCGATATTTTCATGTGGCTTGGTATGTGTGGGCTTCAAATTAATATGCATATACAGTATGTGTGTCATTGTGCATTAACAAGCATGATTGTGTGCATGTGTGTTTATGTACATATATATGGTCTCTTGTCAGGGTGAATGACAGTACTAATCTTGATTGACACATGATGTCTAGTTAGTAGTAGATTGGGAAGGGGAGAAAGGAGCCTCTCCAGAGATCCCCCCCCCCCCCCCCGTTTCCTCACGGACCACATCATTATCATCTGACCCCCAGGTAGCCCCGTCCCCTGTTTCCAGGGCTACGCTGGGAGGAGGTGGGGCAAGAGAGAGCGGGAGGGGTCAGTGACTGCTTCCCCACATTACTTCCACCAGCCTCCTCCAGCTCCTAAAATAAAACATAGTTATTCATGAGTATTCATGAGTATTCCTCAGTCTCCCTCACTTTCACTCAGAAAGATAGGAATGGATGTAGATAGGGAAAGACAGACAATGTGAGAAAACCAATGACATGACTGGAGGTTTTCAGATGAAAGAAGGTTGAGAATCTCCCTGACGTTTCCTGTCTCCACCTCTGCCTTGGAGCCTCCTGTCGGTCTGTCTGTCTCGCCTACAAAGCAGAAATGGACAGAGAGGAAGAGAGGAAGGGAGGAAGAGAGAGAGGAAGTCCTGATTGCCTAAGGCTCTTTTGCCACTCCGCTCTACCTCACACTGAAAGCGTCCCTCTACTCCCCTCCATCCTCTTCTGTGTTTTCCCATCCTTCATGGCCTCTCCTCTATGCTTTCCTCTCTTCACCTCCTTTCCCTTACTCTCTTCTATCCTCTGTCTTGTCCTGACCTCTCCCCGCCGCTGCTCTCCTCTCCACCCCCAGAAAGACCACGCTGTGAAACATTAGTGCCAGGCTAGCGTTAGCGCTCCGCTGTGCTTACTCTCTCTCCTATTTACCGGCTCAGCATCTCCGTGCTGATAATGCAGGGATACCGACGCCTTATCGCCTCCTGATGACATATTGGGCTCACAGCGTGTCGGCGGCGATCCGTCCCATCCCGCCGTGCTCCCTATCTACCCTACCTGATCCCTGGAGGGAAAATAAAAAGCTGTCCTGCTGAGCGCCGTGCCAGAGACACAGCCGTGGATATCTCTTTAACAGAGTGCCAGCGTGTGTGGCTAAAGAGACGCTATCGTCCTCACTCATCACTGCTCACATTACCTGGCAGGACAGAGGAAGCTTGGAGCTGGGAGAGTAAGGCCTCTAGCAGTGGGATGGGAAGGTGGTTGGAGGATATAATTCAAAGGTCTATCCAATACTATGATACTCTATGGTAGACCACAGGAGATACTGTATGGTAGACCACAGGATGTCAAGTGGGATTTGGATATTTCCAGTTGGCCGAAAGTCAACAAACAAACAAACCTGTAGTGTCCTCCTCTCACGTCCTTTGAATATTGTACAATACGGACAATCCCATTCTCTCATGTGAACTCTACTTAAAGGTATCAGCTATAAAGGCTTTATAAAGGGTTTGTCACTAAACAAGGCCTACCCGAGAGCAAAGATCCTGGGGTTTTCCTCCCAGTCCGTGGGGCATCTCTCTGCAGCGTGTGGACAGGTTGAGGATGGCCGTGGCGGCCATGTGTGCAGCCTCCATGTCGTGGGTGTAGTCGAAGCTGCTCTTACTACAGGTGGAGCTGGCGCTGCTGCCTCCCCCTCCGCCCCCTCCTCCACAGCTCAGGCTGCTACTGCTGCTGCTGGGGGCGTAGGTACTGTTCGGGCTGCTCGCTGAGCTGGAGTTCTTACAGTAGCGCTTGACTGGAGGACACAAGCACACAGAGATAGGGATAGTTCATCCACAAGTATAGAGACATACACTGCATGGAAATACTCTTACAGTAGTTTGGCTTTGGGGGATGCATTCAACAATAAAGAATTTGGGAGGTAAAAATATTGGTGAATTTGGAAATACTGGGCAAAAATACAATGAATCTGTGGAGAAAAAAGGCTTGGAATACAGACCATTCATAAACCAAACCACAGAGGCAAGGATATTCATTATTCTACTGACACACAATATTCATATTGACTACCTGAATAAAGTAGGAACAGATACAACTGAAGTGCCAGTAAGATGGGCTGTACCATCATATCCTTTGGGAGAGGTGTCCCTGCCTTGGAGCTTGGGTGCGATGGCCTGTTTGCCATAGACATTGTTGCTGTGGCTGCTGTCTGTGAAGCTGCTGTAGTCAAAGCTGGTCTTGGAGTACTTCTCCAGCTCCTTGGCCAGGTTGGAGCGTGGCGTGCTGGTGGACACGTTGTTCTTGTAGCCGTACTGAGGGATCTCCAGCTGTTTCACAAAGCACATAGGCCTGGAAAATAAACCACGAGGGGGCGTAGGTTGGACAGAGCAGAGGCACCAAACATCACGCAGTGCAGGGGAGGTGGGAAGGGAGGAGAGGGGGCAGGGAGAGGGGAGGGGAACATAGCCAAGGGAAAAGGTTTTGGCAACAGTCAACTCTAGCTTAAGAGAATCCTTGGATTTAGCTTTTAGTTAATCTAAGCTACATGTCTATGCTGTCTGTTGTTGCAACACTACAATGTTTCCTGAAAATGTCTCACCCAAACACAACTCATAATTAAAGCCATGCATTTTCTCTGATATTATTTTTAAAAATGTTTTCATCTAAAAACTATCAGAGCTTGAATTAGTGATGCAGTCTAATTGGATAGAAATGTTATATCTACCATTGCATATCAAAAAAACTTTTGTTGAAATGATTCGGCTCTTTGAAACCCAATAAAGGCTTTCACTTCATAAACAAGAAACTGAACGTAGAGTGTCTACAAACTCTAACTGTCTGAGAGATCAAAAGATAAAGAAATCAAACAGACATAGAGAAACATTTTAATCTATAATACAGTAATTAAGAAAACCTTCCAACACTGACTGAATAATGCAAGCAGAGTAAGGGAGGATATAATGTAGCGCTCCATAATGGGGTCAATTCCATTTCAATTCAGGAAGAGTAAAATCATTTGAAATTGAATGAAACCCAACCCTGGTAGAGCACTTGAGGATAAATAAATTAATATATTCAGGCCGTTGGACCAGTGAGGTGTTCCCTATGGAAGCTGAGTGTGATGTGGTGTGGTGAGCAGTGAACAGTACCTGAGCACGCGGTCAGAGCCCTGGTTAGACTTGGAGGAGCCGTCGCATCCTATGCTCTTCTCCTGGGCTTTAGCCAGCTTCTCTGCTGCAGCGATGGGACACCCCGATAGGCTGAAAGGACAACAGAGGGGTGATGAGTAAGACAACCAGTAATGGAGGTGAGACTGATCATATCTGAACCAATATAATGGTTCCATTCAATGCATCTCTGACCATCTGTCTGTATGTCTGTCTTTCTGCCTGCCTGTCTGTCAGTCTTTCTAGGAATGGAGGTGTCTGCCTGCCTGTCTGATTATCCATCTGCCTGCCTACCTTTCAACAAGTTTTTTGGTTAATTTCCAATATCATTAATTTTCATCAAACGTTTTAAATAACAACAACGCAGTTGGTTATTATAACAGATTGCTTTTTTTTGGTTGAGTGGCTTCAGAGTATAAACACAATCCTGTCCCTGCTACCCAATCCACACACACACACCGGCCAAACAACCTCCCAAAACACACACACCAACCTCCCAAGGTTAATAAAGGATCTATTATTGCAGCACAGCTGCTTGAGATACTGCCAATCAACCACATTTAACAAAGGCCCTCGTCATTATTTATCATTTCACAAATTCTTCTTTGTAAATGTCGTCAAGTGTAAAGAGACTTTAAGTCCCAGTGGAGAGGTTATTTAGATCATGGCCCTGTGCCAGCGCTGGTGGAGTGAGAGGTGTCTTCTTGAGGTGTGAGTATCAGTTAGTAGGTGTTCATTTAGGTGTGTGTGTGTTTTGCAAGTGTGTGTGTGTTAGTGCACATGACTGTCTGAGAAGTTGAGTGTGTGTATGTCTGTGTGTGTATGTAATGTGTATCTGTGTGTGTGAACGTGTGTGTGCATGCCTGTCTGAGTGTCAGTGTGTGAGTGACACTGTGCTCAGCAAGAGAGAGCTCCAGTCTTCCCAGGTCTGTAGCCTTCCTGCCCTCCTGCAAGAGTGGTAGAGAGGTGCTAATGGCTGCTGCTACACCCTGACTCTCACAACATCTGCTGTGGGTGACACTCCACTCCTTCTCATCTCTCTCTCTCTCTTTCTCTCTCACCTCTCTGTCTCTAGCTGTGTGACAGGAGAGGGGAGCACACGGCTATTTCAGTTCCACCCTCAACACCCACACCCCTACACACAGCTTCTCTCCCGGAAACCTTGATGTGTGGATTACAGCATTTCAAGTGTGACTCCAGATTTAGCATTAGATAAGCAACCACATAATTAGGTATGGTGGTGGTAACTGAGATATCCAAAGCCAACTACTTTTGTAAGCCCCTTTCCCATCGCAATCAATAAAAATAGTGACACAATATACAGACACAAAATTATTGGCAAGTTGATGATACAATTGGAAAATAAATAAATGAATCAATAAACACATGAGCAAATAAATAGAATATAAACAAAATGAAAACAATTATGAGGAATATCCAGTAAAAAAATTAATAAAGAAAATATACTTATAAAGAGGAAAGAAACCAGGATAAAGTAACAACCCGTCATTGGAGGGAAAAAATAAAAATCTCCTACTGAATAAAAGGTGGACGTAACACAGATGATTCTGGCATTTTCCAAGATGGCTGCCGGTCCTGTTGGTCGACTCACCTTCTGTGGGAGTTCCTGTTGCTATTGACATGGCCGCGTCCCGTGCAGCCCAGTGTAGGACACTTAAGAACATTCTCATACATAGCAAGGACTTCACAGAGACAGACAAACAGACAGACAGGAGAGCGATAGAGAGAGATAGGGAAGGTTAGAAGCCCCACAACCAGACAGTATCATTAGTGGGTAAAAGTGTGAGCAGCTTGGTATAATCATCCTCATCATCATTAGAATCTGTCCCAGCAATTTGAAATGACCTCCTTCCTCCTCCCTATAGAGCACTACAGACTGAAAGGGCAGACAGTGTTTTTTATTGTCACCATACTGGTTTCACTGGTATAGTCTTTTGAGAAGAAGCCATCTAATATCCCTTTTATACACAGACCAGCTTTTTCACATATCTGAAAGGGGTATGGGGTAAAACACATGGAAAAATAAAAGCCACCTAAAGACCTTGTCGTGATTCCTGCATTTTCACAGACCCTGTAACCAAAATACAGGTATTGGATCTGTGTGAATGGTTCTCTGCTTTTTTGCAGGTAAATTCCTTAACACTTCCATTGTTTAACACATCCCTAATTTGAACTGAAAACAGCCCCCATGGTTTAACAACACCTCCCATCCGTCCCAATTTGCCAGTTACCCACTGATATGTATAAAAGGGGTATACCTACAAATAAGTGGTAAATAAGGGGCTGTTTCAAAGGGGTCATATAAATATTGCCGTATTTCTTTTACAGGTAACATACCAAATATTCTGTCTGAAATGGGTACAAGAATGCTAGCCTAGGACATAGCCAGATAAAGAAAACAGAGGCAGCTTGAGGCATGCAGAGAACAGAACAAGTAGCCAACGGACAACGACCATGCAACAGAAGACATGCAAGTAATCCACGGATCGTGCCAGACACATACAGTATATTTATTTCTCTATACACCGTATACACTGTAGATTATACTCTTTGTTATCGTCCACCCATTTTTAGATATTCCTGCCTTCAATAGCATTTACCATTAAAACAGTCAAATTGGTTTATTCAATTGGTTTTAATTGGTTTATTCGGATCCCCATTAGCTTTTGCAGAAGCAGTAGCTATTCTTCCTGGGGTCCATACAACAATATAAAACACGACAAGTAACAAAACACAAATAGACAAGAATAGTCACTCAATTTTAAAATACAACGATACACAAACAATACAACTGAAGAAAAATGTGTAGATTGTGTGTGTTACAGTGTGATAGTGTGTCTCTGTGTGTGTCTGTGTCATTTCACAGTCCCCGTTTTGCAATGAGATGTTGTTTTATCTATTTCTTTAAGGTCATTTTACTTTGCTTGAGTAATTGGCGATCATGGCTCTGTGTAATGCTGTTCATTGCCGTGAATTTGTTTTGGACTTGGGGACTGTGAAGAAACCCCTTGTGGCATGTGTTGTGGAGTATGTATGGGTGTCTGAGATGTATGTTATTTGATTATGCAGACAATATGGATTTTTCATCACAGTAATTTTTCTCATAAAAACTAGAAGAGAAGCAGTTAATCTCTCGTCAACCCTCAACCAGAAAAGACTGGAATGCATGTTGTTGATGTTAGTTCTGTATGTACAGTTAAAGGCATGATGCTCTGTTTTGAGCCAGCTGCAGTTTTGCTAGATCGTTCTTTGCTGCACTTCACCATATTACCAGACAATAATCAAGATGGGACAAGACCAGAGCCTGAACAACTGGTACAGTTGATTTTTGTGTCAAAAGCACAGAACATTGGGGCCTCCCGAGTGGTGCAGTGGTCTAAGGCACTGCATCGCAGTCCTAGAGGCATCACTACAGACCTGGGTTTGATCTCAGGCTGTACCACAAACGGCCATGATCGGGAGTCCCATAGGGCGACGCACAATTGGCCCAGCTTCGTCTGGGTTAGGGGAGGGTTTGGCCAGGGGGGCTTTCCTTGGCTCACAGCGCTCTAGCGACTCCTTGTGGTGGGCAGGGTGCCTACAGGCTGACCTCGTCAGTTGAACAGTGTTTCCTCCGACACATTGGTGCGGCTGGCTTCCAGATTAAGCGGGCGGGTGTTAAGAAGCACGGTTTCCTTATTTAGAATGTCAGTGAGCTCACTGGCTTTGGGTGCTGACATGTAGAGTGTGGAATCATCCACATACATTGTCATTCTAGCTTGGTGTAAGACTAGTGGCAAATCATTTGTAAAAATAGAGAAGAGTAACGGCCCAAGGCAACTGCCCTGAGGGACACCGCACTTTACATATCTGATGTTAGAAAAGCTTCCATTGAAGAACACTCTCTGGGTTCTATTGGATAAATAACTATCCAACCATGTGATGGCAGGTGATGTAAAGCCATAGCAAGTGAGCTTTTTCAATAACAATTTATGATCAATAACATCAAAGGCTGCACTGAAATCTAACAATACAGCTCCAACTATCAACATACTATACATTTGTTCTAACCAATCATCAGTCATCTGAGTCAGTGCAGTACAAGTTGAGTGCCCTTCTCTACATGTCTACTGAAAGTCAGTAGTTAACTCCATCAGTTGAATAAGAACAGGCAGCAAACTGATTATTACTTTGGCTTCCTTCCACGCCTGTGGACACACACTCCTTTAGGCTTTGGTTAAAGATATAGCAATAGAGGTGGAAGTACAGTCTGCTCTCCCCACGGCAGCCAATTAGAGTAATGATCTATCTACGGACGTCTCTAAGAGGACCCGGTTGAGAACCACCAGAGGGTAGGGGGGTGAGGAGAGGGGCCAGACAGACGCCCCGCTGTATGGGTTAAAACTGCTCTTTGCGTCAGCTTCATCATTATCACCCCCTTACACTCTGACCCTCGTCATCCTCACTCTCTGGCAAACTAATTAGAGCTCAGAAGAGCTAATTGGGCAAGGCCCTCCACCTCAACACGCCGAGAGCCAACACATTATATTGGATTATATCACTACTCTCCCTGACCATGACAAAGAGACAGTTATAATGACTGGAAATGGTTGGATTTGCCTGTCCTCATTCACTGTATGCTTAGAGCATTCCTGAAAAGTGTATGCTACAAAGGTATTGTGTTGTGTACTCTCATTCGTAGGTACATCACTTTCAGGAACAAAAACAAAGATCTGTTATGAGGGGATTAAATATTA
Organism: Coregonus lavaretus; assembly: GCF_964263955.1. Taxonomy (NCBI): domain Eukaryota; kingdom Metazoa; phylum Chordata; class Actinopteri; order Salmoniformes; family Salmonidae; genus Coregonus; species Coregonus lavaretus. The sequence goes on from NC_140014.1 coordinate 14,725,029, forward strand.
AAAATTCAACAATGAGCAAACACGAAAATGAATTCGTAACGTCGCTTCATTTTCACATCCTAGATTTCCCTAGGAAGTGTCTTGTGCACTGTGTGATTGCTAAATGAAGACCATGGATTAATAATGTATTGTCCACTCAGCACTGTGAATGTGTTAATAGGAGGGCAAGCTTTTCCCACGGCTCTGACTCATCCCTGCAGGCACTGTGATGTGTGACAGATACACCTCCCTCCCTCTGCCTCCTTGCTGTCAGCAGGTGTGGTGTGGTGTTTGTGTGTGTGTGTGTGTGTAGAGGACATTTGAGTCTGTCTTTACTGAGAGGCTATTGACCACCGATGGACAGGGAGAAACTTGATGTCTAGCTGCTCCATGGCGGATAATGTCGATACCTCACACAACTGTACCAGGTCACCTTTCAACAGCATGCTGTCTCTGTATGCTCGTGCCCGCACGTGTGTGAGTGAGTGAGTGAGTGTGTGTGTGTGATTCCCTTACAATGACCCTTTTCTGGGTAGCCACACTGTGAGTTGCAATCAGAATGAATATTATTTAATTCCAAAATGGAACATTTATATTATTTTTTCCAAAAAGTCAGCTTAATAAGGAATAGGAGAAGGAACACGGATGTTACGTCCAAAAGATCCTATGACAATCGATCAAAGCCTATTCCAAAATCCATTTTGGGGTTTGCACCCTCAAGGTCAAAAACTTTCACCATCCTAAACCTCTAGGAGTACACATTCAGATCTCAGACCTTGGTGCTATAACTAGGCTATAACTAGACCCAGGAGTTTTTCCTGGTAAGGTCACAAGGTCAGGGAAAACTCTTGGCTCTAAGCATGGTACTCAAAGTAAGAAAATACATGTCTGATAACTGGGTACTTTATAAGGCCATGTCTTATGTTAAATTATTTCTGTGCCATTATAAAACAGGCCTATTTTATTTTAATCGCAGTCTGGGTCATGGCAGATCATAACTTAATCTTCTGACTCTGGGTTAATGGCACGTGTTAAAGAGAGTTTATTGAGAAGTTTGCACAAGGTGAATGAGACCAAATAGCTGGGGTGAAAACTCCAGACGGAGAGTCTTTGCCTAATCGCTGAGGGATAATGTTTATCGTCGCTGCAGTTGATCTGCTGCAAAAAGCCTCAATAATTATATTTTATTCAACTGATTTTAATTGAGCAAAGAATACAAATACATTTATGGGGTTTATTGTGTGGTAGAGATTGATAGGCGTACTCAGTCTTACTCACTGCTGGTGACTATAGCCAGACAGAGACAGTTGATTTTTCTACAGGCACTTAACAGTTTTACCAAGCAGAAGATAGTTTTATAAATCATGATCTTAAATATATCTTACTTTGTGAGGTCAACATCATATGAATTTAGGGAGTCAAAGTACAGTAACATGCAAGAAAATAGCTTAAGTAAAATAAATGATCTGAATCCAACAGTGGGTGGGAATTTCAAGTGCTGTGAAGTACTGGCTGTTGGTCAGTGAGAATGAGTGATGTATACTCATTGATAGACAGTGCTAGAACAGTCCCACCATTCACCGCTATACTCTGCCATCCATCTCTGAGGCCTTGTTTCCCCCCTATCATTAGACAATAGACTGGACAGGTAATCAGTCATAGACTAACACAAGCAAATCCATGACCCCATGCATGCTAAGGTCACGCCAGGAGAGCAGCTGTAGCCCACACTCCCCACCTGACTAGCAAACACAGAGCAGCCATAACAAATGTGGAACAGCCACAATAAACCCACACCATTCAGACAGAAACAAAGAGAAACTAAAACATGCAGACCTTGCAATGCAAAACAATACATCAAACAAACCCTGCAATAAACTGAGAGCCACTGGCTTTGTAACCAGCAGAGTTAGGGTCAATTCAATTTCAATTCCAGAATTTGACTTGTGGTTTATCGCCTAAACAGACTGAACTGAAAGTGAATTTACCCCAGAATGGTAAACTTGAGTAAAGTGTGTATGTGCAGTGCTTACTTTCAGGTGGCACCCTGTCTTTGTGTGGACAGCCAGACAGGCTCCGATGGTGAGGGTACAACCCCGTCACGTGACCCGTGCCATCACAGCCCGGCGTCGGGCACCGGCTCTCTTTCTTGTCTCCACGCGATGAATCTGAACACACAAAAACATGGGGGTAGAGAGAGAGAGGGGGGAGAGATATATATAGATAGAGAGAGAGAGAGAGAGAGAGAGAGAGAGAGAGAGAGAGAGAGAGAGAGAGAGAGAGAGAGAGAGAGAGAGAGAGAGAGAGAGAGAGAGAGAGAGAATTAGCTTGCTTCATTGAAAGCAGCACATTTTAACACTTCCAACAAACTCACTGACCCTGGCAGAATGAAGTGAAAGTCATTGTGAACAGTGTGCTGCTAATGCGAGAATGCTTGTAACCACAGCAACAAAACAACGTCATTTGAAGAATTGTTGAGGCTAAAACGGTATCACAAACCTGCCACTGATTTCAATAAGCCACATGGGATATTGCGGGAACATAACATAAGGTTAGCTATATCATCGCCATAGTAACAGAACATATTTCACACCACTTGACAAAGTCATGTTGTAAAAAGCCACAGCTGTAGGAGAGAAGAGCAGGTGTTGCCATTCCCAAGACAAAGTAAGTCTGATTTTTTCAACCAATTATTTGCACTGAAGGTCATTATTGGTAATAATAAGACACGCACACATGCACACCGGAGGGGATTGTCTTTCCCTTGCCCAACCTTACCCTCTCTATTTCTCCAAACCCGATCAGATAGTGTTACCATCCAAAAGCAGCGATGCCATCGCATGCCAACCGGCATCATGTGCAACAGCCCACCTTCAAATGTCTTCAACTGGGAAACAAGGTCATGGATAGTTCTTTGGTGCTAGGATATTCAGTAGCTACACTCAAATACAGTGCAAATACAATGTATATTTTGCATTCCATAAAATGATAGTTAGGATCTCAACTGTTCCTTGGCTGATAAGCTGTTTGTGAACCACAAAAACACAGAAATAATAGATGTTCTGTGCACCATTTGAGTGGAAGGAAACATTTGGAATGGCAAGGGAGTGAGGGGGAGGTAAAGGGCAAAGAACAAACGAGAGAGAGGGGATGCATTTCCTTTCACGTCTTCCACAGAGTAGCAGTCAAAGAGAGAGAGAAAGAGAGAGGGGATGAGAGAGAGACAGAGAGAGAGAGAGAGAGAAAGGGATAGAGCAAGAAAGAGAGAGAAAGAGAGAGAGAGAGAGAAGTCAGATAGAGAGATAGAGGTGCTCTTAAAGGCAGGACCACAGAGAGACAGTCTGCTAATTAAAGTTTGAAAGGCTTCTGTAACCTTCACCTCCACCACTTACTGAATAACCAAAATAAACCCAGACATAGAAAGACGGAGTGGTACAGAGAGACAGGGAGGAAAAGACAGACAGAGACAAAGAAAGACAGAGAGAGAAAAAGAGAAAGGGAACCATTGTCAGTGAATTTCATAAAAATATAAATAGTGAAACATAAAGTTATCCTTTTTAGATTAAACTATACTAAATATATTCACATCACCAAATAATTGATTAAAACACACTATTTTGCAATGAAGGTCTACAGTAGCCTCAGCAGCACTCTGTAGGGTAGCACCATGGTGTAGCCGGAGGACAGCTAGCTTCTGTCCTCCTCTAGGTACATTGAATTCAATACAAAACCCAGGAGGCTCATGGTTCTCACCTCCTTCCATAGACTTACACAGTAATTATGACAACTTCCAGAGAACGTCCTACAACCTATCAGAGCTCTTGCAGCATGAATTGACATGCTGTCCACCTAATCAAAGGATCAGAGAATGAATCTAGTACTGAAAGCATAAGCTACAGCTAGCAAGCAAGCAGTGCATAACATGTGGTGATTAGTTTACTCAAAGAGAGAGAAAGACAATAGTTGAACAGTTTTAACAAATTAATTTCTTCAAAAATAAAGGAGAAGCAAAAGAGAGAGAGGAAGAGAGACAGAGAGAGAGCGAGAGACAGAGACATAGCTATATTTGTTTGTATTTTTTAAACTTTCAATTTCACTTAGCTAGCAAATGCAGCTAGCTAGTTTAGCCTACTCAAACACCCGGCTCAAACAGAGAGGGATGCTATGCTAGCTAGCTGGCTATGGCTATCCAACACTGGAACTCTTCCAAGTCAAGGTAATTTATTGCCACCAGGGCCCGCCGGTGTAACTGACTGCACACTGTACACTGCACTGCATGATTGTAGCAGGTTTACTAACGTGTTAGTTCTTGTAGCTATGTTGACTATGACATGACAATGATGTAGGCTGTGTGTAGCGGTCATGATATGAAGGTTTGGCTTGGAGAGGTTTTTTCGCCTGGTCACAAACAGCTGATGTGTTGTGCACTGAAGTCCACAAGCGAAGGAAAAGGTGAGAGGAGGAGAGAACGTAGATAGTTGCGAGAGGGAATTATATATACAACGAGGAAAGTCATCATGCTGTTTTATGTGGCTACTATGAAAGTGAACTGCATTTGAGGGTATTCATTCCACCGATTCTGTAGAAAAAAAATCTTAAATGGAAGCAAAGGCAACTAAATGGGGATAAACATACCTCAATTTGTTCAATAGAAACTCTCATTTGCAACTGTTGGACTAGCGCGTGCAAGGCGGTATTGAAAGCGCAACTTTCACTGGGGACAGGGGGGTCATGTGCCCCCCACATTCTGAAATTGCATTTTTGTCCCCCCCAGTTTTATCATTGCAATGTGATACAAAAAGCGGCAACGGTGTACTTTAGGACCATGCGGACACTTCCGAGCGGTCGGGTAGGTTGTTTGAAGTGTTCAGCTGGCTGGATTTAGGACTGCGTGGACACCACAGAGCAGGCTGAAAGGCTGTGTGAGGGCAAAGCTTCTGGAAGACTGGCTGGACCAGCACTGGAGAGTTGAGCATGTGTATGTGTTGTGCTCTTTCACCGAGTTGTAAAATCAAGCAGGGCAGAAACTGGCTACTATTTAGTTGACTGATGTAACTGGCAAGGTAACTGCTGTTTAACTTCACAGAAAAAAACTAAGCTAGTGTTTACTCACAGTGCTGAGCTAGTATTGTAACTGACATGTAACGTTAGCTAATGTTTCATCCCCTCTCGACTGAGGTGAATGAATACGCTATGCTAGCTAGTAGCTACCACAGCCAGGTCAGCTCTAGCCTCTAGTTATCTGTCAGATAGCGATATGAGGTGGCTATTATTACTATCTAACAGCCGTTGTTATTATGGAAATGTTTTGTAGCCTTTGTTTTGTCCCGTTTCAGAAGTAAATGAACTTGGAAAGCTTTCGCCAGTTGATGTACCGTTAGAGAGAGAGAGAGAGCTGGCCAAAAGTTGGCTAACATTAGCTTTTATTTTTGCCTCAATCAAACTAGACCTGAATCAAATGATGAAACCATCGACCAAACGATTGAAAATTGATATTTTGACGTTTTAATAGTGCAATGTGAGTTTTATTAGTCAGTATGGCAATGTAACGTTATTGATCTGTCAGTTTCCCAAGCTAATTCCCTACTTTTCTCACTGACACAGGAATAAACAGCTCTAACGTTACAGGCTTCACTGTCATGGTGCACAGCGCGGGACCAATTTCTTCATCCTGCTCCTGCTCCTGCCAGCACTGCTGGCTTTCTGTCCAACTCCCACCCACTGCTGCAAGAACTGGTCCCAAACCCAACCGCAGTCCAGCAATGTTATTTTAGGCTTATGTGACATAGCTCACTTGCCAGCCATGGTCCCAGCAATTTTGCACCCTACAGGCAATATCAAATGCGCAAAAATAACTTAAATAGGTTAAATTACCAGAGATTCTCACATGGCCCTTATATTGTATTACTGGGCTATATCAGCCAATATGCTAGATGTAGTTTGAAGAGAGCAGAGTTGGAGAGACTTGGGAGAAATATGGGTGATCAATATTTAGGCCTATTTCTAGGCAATGTAGTAAACTATAGCCTAATCATATGCCTATTTAGGAAGTACATTTCCTTGGAAAGATAACTGCCCCGTGCTTCTCCGCCCATGCATAGGCTATAGCCAACTCTATTGAATTGAGACCACACGCGCACCTGATCTTGCAAGTATGGCTACTGAACTGGAAGCAGCAAGAATGATGACAGCGACACTTGCTACGTTTTGCATAGGCCTATAGGATAAAGCCTACCTTTTAGGAGGACGATTTGCAGGCAGAGACAAATAAATGGGTAATCAATACTTATTGAAAATGAAAAGGCTCAACGCTCACTCACCCTCTACTTCTTTCCATTATCACTATTGAACACCCTCTACTTCTTTCCATTATCAATATTTATTTACAGACATTATAGTAAACTACAGTCAATCATATTTAAGTTAATTTCATATTGAAGTTAACTGCGACGTGATTCTCCGCCCATGTAGGCAGCCTACTCTATTTCAAGGAGACCACACATACTACACGCACTTGAACTCTCAAGCCCAACTAGGAGAGGTAGGCTACTGAAGTTGAAGCATCAAATTCTGAGTGTGTGAATATTGCAAAAAATATGTGCTTTTAATACAATAGGTAGGCTAACGCATACAAAGCAGAAAGAGGATCGTTTCCAAATAATCTGTGGGACAACAAAAATATTTTCATCCCAAAGTCGTCTGTCTGACCACCCGCTTCCGCCCGCAGCATGAAAAATGCTGACCACGCCGCAATGATCTCTGTCGGGACCCGCAGGTCCCGCAGGTCCCGCAGGCATCCCGCGGGAATGCAGCCCTCTATTGCAGTCAGTACACAACACTATGCTCATCATGTTTTAGCAGGATCAGATGGTGACAGGGGTCCCAGCAGGGTCAGACAGCCAGGAAAGACCAGTCTACGGAGCTCAGGCTCAGGTGAATCAGTAAATTATACAAAATTCCATCTTGAATTGATGGGTAGACCTACAGTAGCTACAAGAAAAAGCTTAAGCTTAAAGCTACAGTCCAATATCTGGGAATAATGATCATTTCAATTATTGAACCATTGATTCTATTCTTGTATAATATATAATGTATAAATGTACACCAAGGTCATTCTTTGTCATGCCTCATCTTAGGAGGATCAGATGGTGACCGGGTCTCAGCAGCCAGGGAAGACCAGTCTGTGGCAGAGGTGAGGTGAATCTCTGCAGATACAACACTTTATTCTCTCTGTGCAGCAAACACTGGACAAGACAGATTATATTTTAAGGCAGTCTGACAAACCTCCCAAATTGATTTAGAAACTGTATCAAGGGTTGATAGAGGCTTTTCCCAATAACACAAATCAAGTTAAACAAAAATGTGAGGAAGATCTGGCAGTAGCTATTGATGATGATGAACGGAATATTTGATTATGTAAAAATGCAGGAATTATCTTTAGATGCCCCCCAAAAAATAGCCCCCAACCAGGTTATGTCCCCCCCTACTTCTAAAACCAAAGTGGCGCCCCTGTTTGAATTTGTCAGTGTCGGTCACCTTGATTTCTCAAAATTCTCTCGACATGTGCACCTACATTGTAAACTTTCATTCATAGGCTAGGTTGTAGCAACCTCATGATGGGTAAAGGGAAAATGTATGTAGTAGCCTATCATGTAGTAGGTAGATGTTGCATTGACCTGGACGAATGGAATATGAATGACTGTCATCCAATATGCTGTAATAGAAATAAGGCCATGCTCATAAATAAATAATAATAATCCTCCCTCATTTTAAACGGCACCAACCGCCACTGTAGTACAGATAGACCTACTCATACATAGTAAGTCACCAGATGACTCCATAGATCAGAACACTACCCTCATTACCTCCTTGTACATTATTAAGGCCTTACACTTATGACTGTGTCATAGTAGGATACATAGTGTTGGTACACTGTGTCTGTGTCATGTCTAACTTTCCCCTTTTATAGGGCACGACTGCATCACATAGTGGGGAGTAGGCCTATTTTTATACTGAGAAAGAACTGTAAAGTCACAGTTCATAATGGCATGGTAAATGGCTTTCCCTGTGTCACTTATGCAGTCTGAACTTTCAATCTACGCTTGTTTTAAAGACATTACATTCAAATAAAAGGAACACACGCACACATGCATGTGCACACACATCACGGCGGCTCTGCCTGATGCTGCCTAATGGCGGACAGTGAAGAGTGGAGTACGGGAGGGAGCCAAGAGGAATGCATATTAGAAAGCAGAGGATATCGATTGTGGCTGGAGACAGGTCGCACTTTGCATAGCAAATGGACCCTATTACCATTCCATCTCTGGATAATTAATGTGCAGTCAGTGGGCCTGTCGTTCCTTATCGCTCATTCTGATACTGTTCAATTTCCATCTCCCCGCCTGGTGCTTTTCCCTGGCAGTCCGCCTGGGCTCTCCCCTCGTAGGCACCACCTCCGCTTCACTTCTAAATCACAGACAGCAACCCTGGTCAATGAGGTGTCTGCCGCTATCTCACCAGGGGGAAGATGTTATCGCGACACTCTCATTATTCCCACATTAGCCAGATACAGGGGCTGTGCCGCGCATGTGAAATTACCATTTGTGTGGCATTTGTGTTTTAATATGCCTGCTGTGAAGGAGGATGTTCATATTGGCTATTCTCTTATCTGACCTGTTTTATGTGTGCCTTCCCTCCTTATCTCATAGTAGAGGGTGAGGTATCAGGCCCTTGATATGAGTGTTCCATCTCTGTAGGATGGGAGATGGAATACAGTGAGAAGAATCACTCTTCAAATTATCTTGGGGAAGCAACCAATTGTAAATATCATTTTCTAATCTTCAAGTCAGAACTAAGTATGCATAATGTCCTCACTTACACTACCGGTCAAAAGTTTTAGAACATCTACTCATTCAAGGGCTTTTCTTTATATTTACTATTTTCTACATTGTAGAATAATAGTGAAGACATCAAAACTATGAAATAACACATATGGAATCATGTAGTAACCCAAAAAAGTGTTAAACAAATGAAAAGATATGTTATATTTGAGATTCTTCAAATAGCCACTTACAGAAGATAGCCCTATATGGTAAAAACCTAACCACAACACAAAGACTCACTAAATTAACCATTCTGCTTAAAATAATTCACATTCACTTAATTATTTACAGATTTATCCTAAAACCTCATATCCCCAGAGTCGACAGTATACAGTACCCAGTTCCCTTCAAGAGGCAGCTCCAGCAGCCTTCTATTTCGTAGCTTCCAGAGTCCCTCTCCGGTTTTAAAAATAGGCAGCTTCAACCGGGGCTGCATTGCAGGCAGGGAGGGATGTGATTTGCAGTCCTAACGGTCCGTGCAGATTGCCATTACTTATGCCTGACAAGCCTACCCTCTGATGTTGCCATGCTGGCCTATTTTAACAACATAAGCTGCTGCTGCTGCTGCGGCGTTGCTGAGATGCCAGTCTTCAAATTGGCTGCAAAAGCTTGTCCCGAGGTCACAGTGAGGTTCGCAGTGAGCATGTTAGCCTGCCATCATTACGTCTCACAGACAGAGAGAGGACATGGGGAGGCAGAGCCAGGGACTGACTGGGGTTTACTTGACACACATACATGTACTGTTCATTCACCTCAGCAAGGTGAGAGAGGTAGTGTGGTATAGGCGAATGTCTACTGTTGTGGCAGCATACACAACACAGCGATGGGGACCCAAAGTAACTGTGGGTCCTCTTTATAAGATCAACAGTGGCATGTATTCATGGATGCCAAGGGAAGCCAGGCTTCCCCCCCAAAATATGAATTAAAACATATAAAATAACGTATATTTCGTCTCTGTGTTTCATAGTTTTCCTTCAATTCGCAAGAGGCTGAATGCATCTCACCGGAGAAAGCATCCGAGCGAGCGAAACAGCGCCCCTCTGTCTCTGTATGTGTAGCCCATCTATACATCAGCCCAAAAACTGTCAAGGGAAGCCAGTTTGGATTTGGCTTCACACCAATCACATCACATGAAAGCAAAACATCATTGACAGAAAGAACATGCAAGTTGCATCTCGTTGCGTTGTTGTCCTCCGGTGGCTATCTACTAGCTAGCTAAAATTGTCCCTTTCCTAAATTAGCCATGGATGGAGATAGGGATTTGGACTTGTGGTTTTACTTAATTCTCCGTACTGGCCAATGATTATAATGGCGATTCTGATCCAACCATAAATTGATACATTGTGCGCCTGGCCTGAGAGGATGTAAGTTCAATATGTAGCTAGATGTAGTAGGCTAATGTTAACTAGCTGGCTCATCGTTGCCCATGGAAGGAAGTTAGGCTAGCAAACAAGCATTTTGGCCAGGTAGCCTGGACAACAAAAACTAAAAGCGTGTACTGTATAACAGAGTCATAGACCGTTTCGTCAACATGAAGGACAGTAGGATGGCATTGGCGTTTCTCTACAAGTAGGGTGAGTCAACATGCTTTTTCTACTAGCACGAACGCACGCACTCACACACACACACACACACACACAGACACATACACACACACACACACACACACACACACACACACACACACACACACACACACACACACAGAAATTAGAACCATTGACAGCAACATCATATTTAGCTTATGTTGATTGGACTAAATTGTTTTAGATATATTTTAGTTGTCACTATATTAGACTAAGCATAGGTGATTTGATGATGTTGAAATGTTTAAGTTAAAATGGTGTTGGAATAGTGGAGGCAGCTCCTGTTTCCTTTACAACTTGCGGTAACTCTCTGTGGTTCTAAATCAATAGTTGTTTAGTAGTCAAACATTTTTAGAAACATGAACTTGCTTGACCATGCTGTAGGTCATGTAACTGTTTGTTACATGCAATATGCTTTGTGGACTAAAATTGTCCCTTTCCTAAATTAGCCACGGATGGAGATAGGGATTTGGACTTGTGGTTTTACTTAATTCTCCGTACTGGCCAATGATTATAACGGCGATTCTGATCCAACCATAAATTGATACATTGTGCCCCTGGCCTTAGAGGATGTAAGTTCAATATGTAGCTAGATGTAGTAGGCTAATGTTAACTAGCTGGCTCATCGTTGCCCATGGAAGGAAGTTAGGCTAGCAAACAAGCATTTTGGCCAGGTAGCCTGGATAACAAAAACTAAAAGCGTGTACTGTATAACAGAGTCATAGACCGTTTCGTCAACATGAAAGACAGGAGGATGGCATTGGCGTTTCTCTACAAGTAGGGTAAGTCAACAAGTTTTTTCTACTAGCACGCACGCACACACACACACACACACACACACACACACACGCAAATCAGAACCATGGACAGCCACATCATATTTAGCTGACGTTGATTGGACTAAATTGCTTTAGATATATTTTAGTTGTCACTGTATTAGACTAAGCGGTGATTTGATGATGTTGAAATGTTGAAGTTGAAATGGTACTGGAATAGTGGAGGCTGCTCCTGTTTTCTTTACAACTGGCGGTAACTCTCCATGGTTCTAAATCAATAGTTGTTTCGTTGTCCGAAAATGTCGGAAACATTAACTTGCTGGACCATACTGTAGGTCAGAGGTTGCTCTGTGCCTTCTTATTATGTCTTCCCATAGGGCGGCGCACAATTGGCCCAGCGTCGTCCGGGTTTGGCCGGTGTAGGCCGTCTTTGTAAATAAGAATTTGTTCTTAACTGACTTGCCTAGTTAAATAAAGGTAAAATAAAAAAATCTCGGCCTTAGGCCTATATACACTACATGACCAAAAGTATGTGGACACCTGCTCGTCGTACATCTTTTTCCAAAATCATGGGCATTAATATGGAGTTGCTCCCCCCTTTCCTGCTATAACAGCCTCCACTCTTCTGGGAAGGCTTTCCAATAGATGCTCGAACATTGCTGCAGGGACTCGCTTCCATTCAGCCACAAGAGCATTAGAGAGGTCAAGCACTGATGTTAGGCGATTCGGCCTGGCTCGCAGTCAGCGTTCCAATTCATCCCAAAGGTGTTCGATGGGGTTGAGGTCAGGGCTCTATGCAGGCCAGTCAAGTTCTTCCACACCGATCTCGACAAACCATTTCTGTATGGACCTTGCTTTGTGCACGGGGGCATTGTCATGCTGAAACAGGAAAGGGCCTTCCCCAAACTGTTGCCACAAAGTTGGAAGCACAGAATCGTCTAGAATGTAATTGTATGCTGTAGGATTTCCCTTCACTGGAACTAAGGGGCCTAGCCCAAACCATGAAAAACAGCCCCTGACCATTATTCCTCCTCCACCAAACTTTACAGATAGTACTATGCATTCGGGCAGGTAGCGTTCTCCTGGCATCCGCCAAACCCAGATTCGTCCGTTGGACTGCCAGACGGTGAAGCATGATTCATCACTCCAGAGAACTCATTTCCACTGCTCCAGAGTCCAATGGTGGCGATCTTTACACCATTCCAGCCGACACTTGGCATTGCCCATGGTGATCTTAGGCTTGTGTGTGGCTGCTCGGCCATGGAACCCATTTCATGAAGCTCCCGAAGAACAATTCTTCCAGACAACGCTGCTTCCAGAGGCAGTTTGGAATTCGGTAGTGAGTGTTGCAACTGAGGACAGACAATTTTTACGCGCTACGCGCTTCAGCACTTGGCGGTCCCGTTCTGTGAGCTTGTGTGCCACTTCGCGGCTGAGCCGTTGTTGATCCTAGATGTTTCCACTTTACAATAACACTTACAGTTGACCAGGGCAGCTCTAGCAGGGCAAAAATTTCACGAACTGACTTGTTGGAAAGGTGGCATCCTATGAACGTGCCACGTTGAAAGTCACTGAGCTCTTCAGTAAGGCCATTCTACTGCCAATGTTTGTCTATGGAGATTGCATGGCTGTGTGCTTGATTTTATACACCTGTCAGCAACAGGTGTGGCTGAAATAGCCGAATCCACTCATTTGAAGGGGTGTCCACATACTTTTGTATATATAGTGTTCATGGTGGCAAGGCATATGAACTAACAGGTTATAAAGCAAACAATGCAATTATCATAACACATAGGTTGTAATATGGCATTTTTTTCTGGCTTGGCTTCCCCAGTGATTTTCCCCACACATCGCTACTGAAGTCCAAATCATTCTAGCCAGCTATACTTACTTTTATGGTAGTAAGGCTTCTTCATCCCGTCATGGAGGCGGGCCTTGCGCTCTTCTCCGTATCCATGCCGCGATTGGTGCTCCCCATGATGGTCTCCATGGTGATGATGATACCTCACCCCGTCCCTCCGCGCCGCCTCGGCAGCCATCTTGTCTCTCATGGCCTTGGCCCTCTCAGACTCCAGCGCGATGGCCTTCTCCAGCAGAGACAGGTTCCCCTTGGTCATGTCGAACACCTCCTCTGAGCGGTCCGACGTCACCGACCGCGTGTCCTCGTCCCGGTCGTGGATGTGGTTGTGGTAGCGGTCATCCTGAGCGCAGCTGGAGAAGGCCTTGGAGCGCGGGCTCAGCTGCTCCTCCAGCTTCATCAGGTTGACCATGTCGGAGTAGTTCCTCTCCAGGGTGCGCCTCTCCTCCTGGCTCTGCTGGAGGTCCCCGTACCCAGGCTGGTGGGGGTGGGGGTGGGGATGCTGTCCCTGGGTGTCCCCGCCGCCAGGGTGGCTCTGTTGCGGGAGCCCTGTGCCCGAGCGGTCAGCCGGCTGCGTCTCACTCAGTTTGCGGGCCAGGTCAAAGCACTGGTTCCTCAGACACTCCAGGCTGCTTAGACACACCTCCTCATCGCTCTCCTGCAGTCCATTAGAAGCTTTACCCTGACCGTTACCACCTCCAGTCCCTCCATCACGGTTCGCTTCCCCGTTCTCCCCAATCCCGTCCTCATATTCTCCTCCCTCCATGTTGTCAGAGAGCATAGCCCCGTGTCCCTGGGCCAGAAGCTTCAGAGAGTCCACCGTTTCCCTCACTACATCACTGTTGACATCCAGAGTCAACTCACCCTTCCTCTGAATGCCCTCCCCACCCTCCCCATCCTCCTCCTCTTCTTCTTCCTCCTCCTCCTCCTCCTCCTCTTCTTCCTCCTCCTCCTCCTCCTCCTCTTCCTCAGCACTGTTGGAGGAGTTGCTGTTCATCTCAGACTCGGTCATGGCACGGTAGGCGGCGTCCTCTGCGATCTTACCCAGGTTGAGCAGAGACTTGGCCACCAGCTCATCATAGTTCTCATACTCATCGTTGTTGTTGTCGTCTTTCTCCCCCGTCGGACCGGATTTAGGATGGCCGCCACCGCCTCCGCCGCCATTCATCTGATCGTGCTCTGTACGGGAAAAAAAGAACAACAAATGCATTGTAATCTCATTTCGCTCATTCTATTTAACGGGTAAATCAGATTTCTGGTCTTGGTCCTTTTAAATTGGATAAGGAACTCTTTGCGTTTCTCAGTAATGTACTTTCAGAGTCTTAACAGCAGCCTATAACTGAATTGTGAATCAGCACAGGAAGTGGGATAAAGTGGTTTGGAAATTTCCATAGAGATGCTTTGGATGTACATTCCCGAAATTAAAGTACACCGCATCCAGGTAATCTGGATCCTTTGGGTTACAACAACATGCACACTGCTGCTCCCAGTTGATGGCTAAGTAACTGGCATAAAGCAACAAGCTTTTCATTTGACCAGATTTTGTAGTGGAGCAAAAGACCTTCAAACTGGAATCAGCATGCTTTATGTTATACATTGAGTGTCTCATGTTATGTGTCATTACCTTGACAGAATAAACAAATCCCTACATTCTCTCTCTATTCTCCCCATTCCAGAAAGGCCCTTTTTGTCCAATCAACAGGATCTTTAGAATGCTTTTCATTCTGCAAGACAGGCTCCTAAAGGTTGCTGAGCCTCTCCTGTCAGTAATGTGAAGCAGCCACTCTGGAGCACTTCCAATTGGCCCTCTCACATTCCCTCCAGCCCGTGAACCATCAAGAGCGCATCGCATCGCTCACACCCGACCCACCACACGTTTGCCACTTACATTCCTGCAGAGAAAAAACCCAGATCCCTACACAGAAATATTAAATGTGACTTTGATTTCTGGATGGAGGCAGAAAATCACCTGACAAAACACTAGTGAGGTGTAATCTTCTGTGATGAAGAATTAATTGTTGCCAGGTTTCGAAGACACATTGTGTGTGTGAACATGTGTGTGTGAAAGGGAACATTTACATAAGATAGAGATCAAAGGGGTAAACATGAAGCATGAAAGCCTTTAAGCTCATGTATACATGCATGCACAAACATACACAAACATACAAACATACATGCATACTTTACATACAGTGCCAGTCAAAAGTTTGGACACATCTACTCATTCAAGGGTTTTTCTTTATTTTTACTATTATCTACATTGTAGAATAATAGTGAAGACATCAAAACTATGATATAACACATATGGAATCATGCAGTAACCAAAGAAGTGGTTTATGTTTGAGATTCTTCAAAGTAGCCACCCTTTGCCTTGATGACAGCTTTGCACACTCTTGGCATTCTCTCAACCAGCTTCATGAGGTAGTCACCTGGAATGCATTTCAATTAACAGGTGTGCCTTGTTAAAAGTTAATTTGTGCAATTTTTTCCCTTCTTAATGTGTTTGAGCCAAACAGCTGTGTTGTGACAAGGTAGGGGTGGTATACAGAAGATAGCCCTATTTGGTAAAAGACCAAGTCCATATTATGGCAAGAACAGCTCAAATAAGCAAATACATCATTACTTTAAGACATGAAGGTCAGTCAATCCGGAAAAAAAAAAAGTGCAGTCGCAAAAACCATCAAGCGCTATGATGAAACTGGCTCTCATGAGGACCGCCTCAGGAAAGGAAGACCCAGAGTTCCCTCTGCTGCAGAGGATAAGTTCATTAGAGTTACCAGCCTCAGAAATCGGCAATTAACTGCACCTCAGATTGCAGCCCAAATAAATGCTTCACAGAGTTCAAGTAACAGACACATCTCAACATCAACTGTTCAGAGGAGACTGCGTGAATCAGGCCTTCATGGTCGAATTGCTGCAAAGAAACCACTACTAAAGGACACCAATAATAAGAAGATACTTGCTTGGGCCAATAAACACGAGCAATGGACATTAGACCGGTGGAAATCTGTCCTTTGGTCTGATGAGTCCAAATGTGAGATTTTGGGTTCCAACTGACGTGTCTTTGTGAGACGCAGAGTAGGTGAACAGATGATCTCTGCATGTGTGGTTCCTACCGTCAAGCATGGAGGAGGAGGTGTGATGTGTAGGGGTGCTTTGCTGGTGACACTGTCTGTGATTTATTTAGAATTCAAGGCACACTTAACCAGCATGGCTACCACAGCATTCTGCAGCGATACGCCATCCCATCTGGTATTCAACAGGACAATGACCCAACACACCTCCAGGCTATGTAAGGGCTATTTGACCAAGAAGGAGAGTGATGGAGTGCTGCATCAGATGACCTGGCCTCCAAAATCACCCGACCTCAATCCAATTGAGATGGTTTGGGATGAGTTGCACCGCAGAGTGAAGGAAAAGCAGCCAACAAGTGCTCAGCATATGTGGGAAATCCTTCAAGACTGTTGGAAAAGCATTCCAGGAGGCTGCTTTTTCCAAGAAAAACCCTTGAATGAGTATGTGTGTCCAAACATTTGACTGGTACTGTACATGTACACAAACAGTACACCTAGACATGCACACACATACAACACATTGATATTCACTGCAACAGACACACACACACACACACACTGTCCGCACACACACAACCCCCACACACTTCTCAATCTAATGAGAGCGACACAACATCTAGGGCGTTGAGGTGAGGGTTCTGGACCGCGGAGTCACGACTGACCAGGCACATATTTTGACAGGGGAATGATTTCTTACAGTACTCTACCCTTACCCTGGTTGCCAGAGGTTTAATTTTTGATAGTTTGAAACATGGCTCAGAAAAGCAATTTGAAGAGCAATCAAGGTACACAAAGGGGATAGGGAAGCGAAACAGATTGAAAGGGGAACTGAGAGATTGCGCTGCTCCGTATTGGCTTGGATTAACAATGCAGCATGCAGCAGTGTGCATATATCCATTGAGAAACACAGAGCCGCCATAACAATGCCACCTCTATTACAGATTGGAATCTGCCCTGCTGCCACTTCTGTTTTGGAGGATATGGGGGGAAATTATAGTGATGCATGTGGAGAGACGAATCTACATTTCTGAGGAGACAAGAAAAAGGAGAAGAAGAAAAAGTGTGATTTCATCCTCCTATCTAAAGATGGCACTGTGGTTTAGGACGATGGAGAAAATCCCAAATATTCACCCAGTTTAATTAGGCCAGAGCAGAAAGCTTTTACACCCAGTGGAATTGATTGAATTGTGCTCCTTGGGCCAAGCAGGAAACAAAGACCATCTCTTTGACTGTGGACTCACATGCCCAACAGAGAGACAGAGAGAGACAGAGGAGGGAGGCTGACACACATTAACACCTTTAGAAGGAAGCTAGCACAATGTACTGTATCTCTCAGAGCTCCAGTCTTAATTGGACTTGAGGGCTCTGTCAGGAAGGATCTGGGGTGCAGGGGGGCGAGAGGCAGAATGAGTTGTAGAGAAACCTGCCAAATGTGGTGTTTTGGCACGTCAGGGGCAGAGACCACACATGGGGGAGAACTTCTCACGTCCCAGACAGTCTCGAAAGCAGACACAGGCTACTGTGTTTTTTCTCTATAATCTATATAGTTCTGTGTTCAATTGGTTTGTGGCAGGTCATTTTAAACAGAAGATTTTACTGTATATCTAGCATTACTTATTCATGCTTGTAAGCAAAGGTGGTGGGACTCCTGCTTTTGACTTTTCTCACACAAATACATGCACCCTTACAAAAAAGGTCAAATTTGCAGTTTCACGTGTGAAAATTGCATTTAAAAATTGCATTTTCGTATGTGGAATAGCTGTTTTCACATCTTGATATTACATTTCACATTTATAACATTTTGAGTTTACATGTTAACACCACATTGCAGTTTCACATGTTAAATTTGTGGTTTCACATGTTAAAAACTTTCACATGTGAAAATCAGATATGCATTTTCACGTGAAAAACATTTAAACAACACTCCACATGCGAAAATCTCACTTTCGCATGTGGAATTGCAGATTCACATGTGGGGATGAAATAATGTTATTCTCCTCACATGTGAAAAGATGGTGTTAACATGTTGCAGTAGCAATGTTTCCACTGGTGGAATAAGTGTGACCACATCTAAAAAGCCCAAATACGGAAAAAAGGGAACGATTTTGCAGGACATTCGCGGAACAGTGGACAGAATACATTTTTTGGGGGCAGGTTAATAGATGACATTGAAATGGCAACATAGTTCTGCTGTATGAAGTTCACTGCCTGTTAAAGGGGCAATTATTTGTTAATATATCAGTTTTTGGACTTATAAATTAATGATATGTACATATTGATTCTTGTAGAATATAACGTATAAATCCCTCATGAGTTTAGTTCAACTGTTGTACCCCATCAGAACCCATAATATAAGCTTGTTTTACTCCAATCTTTGTAAACAAAGTAAATGTAAACAAACACTATAATTTTGATATCATGGATGGTCAGTCCTTGTATCCATAGTGTAGTGTGGATTTGAGAGTGTTTTCTCCAGCCCCATCCCTCAGCTTTGGCGGGGAGCCTACTTTGTTAATGTTTCAATTAAGGATTGCCGCTTTAAACACCTTTAATAGAGTAATAGTGTTATTATATGGTGCAATCCTCTAGTGAGTGAGTTACTTTTGAGCCATTAATATCAAGCGAAACTTCTGAAGTCGAGAACAAAATTCTTAGTATTGTAAACAAAAATAATGACAGTGAAAGCGAAACATACACCCAAAAGTATTCATAGCAAAACCAAATATTGCAAGGAAACAATTTGGAAATGCGAGAGCAAATTAGTTGTAAATGGATGCAAAATAAATATTTTTAGTGAAACATTTTTTATGATAACATGATTAAATAAAACGCCTCCCTCTTTTATGGAATTTTCCCTATCTTTGGTTATGGTACCCTGGCCTTTGCTTTTGCTGCCTTTTTTCCAGTTGTAAGTTTTGGCACATTCATTGCAGCATCATAGCACCCTGCATCCTACTGCTGGATTGCCTCTGAAGTTACTGCTGGATTGCCTCTGAAGTCTCACCTGGATGGGGAGACCAGATGTAGCTGGAAGTGGTAAAAAATGGCAAATATGAAAAATGTACATGTGAAACTTAGCACGTGTCTGAAAACACTATCTGCCTTGTGAAATTAATAATTCACGAATTATAGTTTAGTTTAATTCACTGCATAATTTTGAGACCTGACCTTTTTCTGGGCATTTATCTCTGGAATGAGGTGTTTTGGAGACGGGGTGTTCCCATCCAGCCCCTGTGGAACCAGTGACAAACTGCCATTTTCACAGGGTCTGTGTGTGAGAGACAGCGCCAGCACTGCTTTCAGCCTGTGACTGAGATAGCCCTGAAGGTAATGGCAAATGGCCCAAACAAACCTCAAATTACAGAGCTGAGCTGCTCCCTAAAAAAATTGCCTTCGCTGCCAACCCATCTCTCTATTCCAGGTAACCAGGTTTGATCTAGCACTACAAATTCTGTTTCTGGTAGCTACAGTCATCATATAAGTTGGAGGAGAAGCAAATGCTCAAACAAACAAATAAATAAACCAGTCAAACGGATGAAACAAACAAAGATCAAAGGAATGTGAACAGAATAATATATTCTATGTTCTGGGACAGGCTTGGGATTTAGTTTGTATTTTGTTATGTAGAATTGTATCACATTTCAATTCCCAGTAAGCAGACAAAAGTATAATTGCATGCCTTTATTGCCTAACCATACTGCATATACAGTATACTGTATATTCAAGACTAACCATTCCGCAACGTATACGATAGCAACTCAGACATTTACATTACTTTGAATATTCAAATATGTCTTGGTGTAACAAAGGTTTAAATGAAGATGTCTCACCTTGGCCTTGACTCTGCTCCTCATACTCCTCCTCATACTCCTCCTCCTCTTCTTCCTCCTCTTGTACTCCGTCCTCCTCTTCCCCTTGTTCCACCTCTACCTCCTCCACCTCTCCCTCCCCTCTCTCCACCTCTCCTTCTTCCTGCTCCATCTGTTCCTCATTGTCCTCCAAGTATCCTTCCTCTTCCTCCTCCTCTACCTCCTCTTCCTCATCTCCCCCATCCTCCACTCCCTCCTCCACCTCCTCCTCTCTGTCATCCATCTCCACTGTTCCGTCTGTCTCGTCGCTCTCGTCCATAGTGGAGTTGTCCATGTGGGTTATGAGGGGTCTCCTCTTGGGGTCTGGCTCCAGCGGTTCCAGTAAGGGCTCCAGGCCTTCCAGAGGCTGTCTGTCCAGTGTTTTCCTCTTCTTGGCCAGGGGGCAGCCATACACACTGCAGGGAACAGATAAGACAGGAGCCATTAGCGCTTAGCCACCAGACCCAAAACTCCACATCACCTGGCTTAGTGGCTGGGTAGTGGCTAAGCAAATACAATACACTGGCTCTGGTGCTGACTATGTCACTGGGCCAGCACACTGCCCAGCAGGCTATTCACAGATTACAATAATTTTGGAGAGAACACTACAAAACACAATAAAACACAACTGCAGCACAATGCCGCAAGGTGCTGCATGTTGTAACGCTTTCTCGCTGCAGAACAGATCTAGGACAAACCCAATGCTCTGCTGAAGGGCTTTGTTTGTGAAATCAAAGTTTCATGAACGGAGCACTAAACGTGCCCATAATCATTCACTATTGTGTAATTACATTCTATTTGCACTCCTTTGTTGGGTTTACAATTACAAGAGGAGGAATTTCTGAGATAAATAGAACAACGTGGTCTCAGGGCAATTCGTGTTATTTTGTACGTAAATCAAGAACTGCCCTTAGTATGATATATTAAGTAACGTTAGGTTACATTATGAATGGAATAGCGGTCGTACAATATCATATGAATTATAGAACGTATAGTTTCATACTGGTACCCCTGTATATAGCCTCGTTATTGTTATTTTATTTTTGCAAATATTTTGTTACTTACTATTTTGTTAAAACTCTGCATTGTTGGTTGAGAGCTTGTGAGTAAGCATTTCCCAGTAAGGTCTACACCTGTTGTATTCGGCGCATGTGACGAATACAATTTGATTTGATACGTCTTACCCAGTTGTACAATAGCATACGAATGAGGGGGGAGACCTTACTGTCTTGAATGATGTATAGTATTATACGTATTTCTCTGAGACCAGGTTGCTTGTGCGCCATAACAACAAAGGAGAATTATGGGGAGAACAAAAAAAGCAAAGGTACATTTGTGTAGCAGATTAGGTGAATTGGGTTAAGTTTAGAATAAGGGTTGGGGGAAGCCCACTGGGAAAAAACTGGTTGAATCTACATTGTTTCCACATCATTTCAGCCCCCAAAATCGATGTGATGATGTTAAATCAAAGTGGGAAACTAATTGGATTTGTCATCAACGTAAGGGCATTTTGTATTTTTTCACCCAACTTTAAACCTACAGTTTTTTTGTATCGCTTTGGTACTATTTTCACAAGTATGTAGTACAAAACTCAAAACAGATCATCAAAAAGGCTGTTTTTTCAAAACGTTAAGCACATTTTCAATTGACTAAGTACAACATACAAAATCACAGAGTAAAATTTTTCACCAAACCTAATCAGTGTTTCATCAAGAAATACCTTTCATATAAAGTAATTGCCTTTCACAATGCAATGCTCACAATACTTTTCATTGCTTCTCTTCTCATTTGTTTAAATACATTTGACCATCACTTAATCCAACTGCGCTTAATGGTTAATCACTTAAACCTATAGATTTTAAACTGGTTTGTCTACTATATATGGATTTTGAGAACTACAGAAATACAATATGTGTTTGTAAAGTATAAACATCTAAATTACATGTATGATACATGATAACCATACATAATGTCTACTCATTATTGCTAATTGATTTCACACAGTGGTAACCACAATTGGTCACCATATAAAAGGGTATGTGTGAACACTGCAATTTCTTTCAACATAGAGCAGGATAGACAGCAAGGGAGAGGAAGATATCAAAGAGCTTGTGGACAAGGGGCCGTCAGAGAGGTCAAAGAGGTGGGCATGTGCCCCATCAAAGAGGTCAAAGAGGTGGGCATGTGCCCCATCAAAGAGGTCAAAGAGGTGGGCATGGGCCCCATCAAAGAGGTCAAAGAGGTGGGCATGGGCCCCATCAAAGAGGTCAAAGAGGTGGGCATGGGCCCCATCAAAGAGGTCAAAGAGGTGGGCATGGGCCCCATCAAAGAGGTCAAAGAGGTGGGCATGTGCCCCATCAAAGAGGTCAAAGAGGTGGGCATGGGCCCCATCAAAGAGGTGGACATCAGAGAGAGTGCGGCAGATGGCAGGGAACTGTTGTGTCTAATGAAGTCCGGGTCATCGTCGTTGACCATGTGGTAAACAGAGGCCTTACCATTGCAGAAGCTGCCAGATTAGTTCACCCCAATCTGAAGATCAACTGTTAATTCGATCATGAGAACATTGCGCCAAGAAAACTGGTAAGTCTGCAGGATATGCACTATGCTTTACCATTACATTTGCAGTAAATTACATATTGTAATGCATGTAAATTCACAAAACATGTTACAGTATTCTTACAGTATGATCTATTGACAGTATACTCTGTTCTCCCCTCAGAATTGACAGAAGACCCCATGGTGGTGGCCGTTGCCGTGTGCTGACCAACCAGCAGGAGTGGGCCGTGGTGGAAATGGTGAGAGCCAGGAATGACGTATGGCTGTCCGAAAAATAAAGCAGGCCATTGAGGAGAACGATGACACCTTTGCCAATGTGGTATTCATCAGCCTACCAACAATCGTCCGCCTTTTGAAGAGGCAGCAGGTATCTATGAAACACATTAACCTGGTGTCCTTTGAGAGAAACAACGACTGGGTGAAACAACTGCGGGCCGAGTATGTTCAGGTACAGCACTATATACTGTATTACTGTTACTATTTGATGCACATGCTACTTCACAATATCATATTGGAACTATACTGTAGAAATAACTAACCAAAATATATTTTTTGAGGGTGATGGTGCTTGATGCTGCTGTGAACCATCACAAGTATAACTTAGTTGATGAAGCGGGCTTCAACCTGGCCAAACCTCGGCGCCGTGGACGGAAACTCATCAGCCAATGGGAGACCGTCCTAGTGCCTGGACAACGTGTGGGAAACATCTCCATGTGCGCAGCTATCTCTGAAAATGGTGTAGTAGCCATTACTTGGATCCTACAACGCTGCACATCTCGTTGTGTTTCTCAATGAAATTGAGCATGCCTGTCAAGGTGAAGGGGTCACCTATGTCATTGTGTGGGACAATGTCAGGTTCCACCATGCAGAGGTGGTTCAGGTATGGTTTCAGGCCCATCCCCGATTCGTGACCCTATACCTGCCCCCATACTCTCCTTTCCTCAACCGTATTGAGGATTTTTTTTCAGTATGGAGGTGGAAGGTGTACGATCGCCATTCCCATGAGCTTGCCACCCTACTGGCCATGGATGAGGCATGCGACGACATCAATGCAAACCAACGTCAAGCTTGGATTCGCTATGCCAAAAGGTTTTTTCTGAGGACATTCACTGTGATGTGGATGAGAATGTATGGCCAAATGCTCAAGACAGGCTTGATGCAAACTAATGTGTGCTAAACATTGTTTTATTTTCATTCATTTAATTTGATTACAGACAGTACACCTATGTTGCAATTATATAAAATATAAAATAAAAATTAGCATGAATGATTGTAGAGGATGTCTTCATTGAGCACACCTTTGATTACACAATGGATAGATATTATGGAAATTATAGATTTTCTTGACATTTTGGGGGATAATGTAAGTGTATTGACTAATGTGAAAACTGTGTAATCTACTCTAATTTACAGTACTGTAGCATATTACGTTCAGCACTTCTAAGGGCGATTCGAAACATGTATCTTGCATTGTTTGCTATTGGATTAACTGGTAGTCAAAACGACTAAATTGAAAAGATATCATTATGTTGTGTTTTGGTGATAAAACCAATGTTCTCATTACATTTCACAATAAACTTAGATTTTGAATCAATGGTTGTGTGGTGAGAGATGTTTACAATCCAAATGAATGCACAATGACAGGTTTTGAATGAAAGACTGGCTGCGTTACAAGTGTGACCCATTTGGAGTTTTGTACTAAGAGCTGTGAAAATGTACCACATACTTGTGAAAATAGTACCAAAGCGATAAAAAAAAACTGTAAATCCAATGACATGTTGAAATTTGTTGTTGATTTCACGTTAAATTCACGTTAGTTAACAACGCAACCAAATGTAAATCAAACCTAGACATTGAACTGACGTCTGTGCCCAGTGGGAGGGTTAGCTAAAATGCTACAGCTGTCTCCGGCGTGACTCGAACATGAAACCTTTGGATTGCTAGATGGTCACGGATTACACCGACCCATCCTCCCCGACCAACCTACTTACTTTCATTTCTGTCTAAAGTAACTAGACCATTAGTAGGTATCATACGTCGTGGAAGTCCTCAGAAATACATAGTATGTTTCGTATGGTTCTGAGGCCAGGCTGATTAAAAACAAAGAGATTAAAACAAATAGATATTCACATTCCTGGGTTATAAATTGTTTATTGAGCTGAGATCGTCTGACTCTGCTGTACCAACTGCAGCGAAACATGTAGCTGTGTACGTTGTTGTAGGATCGTCATTGGGAAAACAGAATAATCAGAGAGATAATTAATTGAATCTTGCCGAAGCACCTGGGTTTAACTATATTCTCCTGGTCCCCTTGGCAGCAGGGGACACATTTTAATCTGATAATCTGATAATCTGTGTATTTGCCCAGACTATTGATCACAGGAGCCTAATCCATTTCACTCATCAAACCATGGGGAGTCTGGGGGCGATACAGGTCTCTGTGTTTGTGTTTATCTGTGTGTGTGTGTGTGTGTGTGAGTGTGAGTGTGTGCGTGTGTGTGTGTGTACGTGTACGTGTACGTGCATGTGTGCACGAGTGTTAGCATGTGGCACCCAACCTCTCTTTCAAAAAATCCACACGGACAGGGTCCCAATGATACCAGTGTGACAATGTGTTTTAGGTGCCAAGAAGATCAGTGCTCTATGCTGGTAGGTAACAGAGTTGGCGTGAAAGCCAAAACAAGTGGGTTCTACTAATAATGAAATAAGCTCTTTTTAAATTCAATTTTCCTCCAAGAGTTGCTGAATCTTCTCTCTACTAAAGTTAGCTCCCCATGTCATGCACCTTAGTTGGAAAGCAAAGTAGCGCCAGTGATCCGTTCCCTTTGCATAGGTAACAGAGTCAGACAGGTTTCAGGTACGCTTGGTCAGAGGCTACTGAGCTGTGAAATGTCCCTGATTCCCATTCACACCAGCCCAAAGTTTTTCTCCCTCCTCACTCAGCCCAAAATATGTTCTAATGTGAACAAATAGACACCATTAAGTTGAAGGAGCCGAGGAGTGAAATTATATCATCAGTTATTATATTTTTTATTTTATTTTTTTATTTCACCTTTATTTAACCAGGTAAGCCAGTTGAGAACAGGTTCTCATTTACAACTGCGACCTGGCCAAGATAAAGCAAAGTAGTGCAATAAAAACAACACAGAGTTACATATGGGGTAAAAAAAACAAAGTCAGAAATACAACAGAAAATATATATACAGTGTGTGCAAATGTAGCAAGTTATGGAGGTAAGGCAATAAATAGGCTATAGTGCAGAATAATTACAATAGTATTAACACTGGAATGCTAGATGTGCAAGAGATGATGTGCAAATAGAGATACTGGGGTGCAAAAGAGCAAAATAAATAACAATATAGGGATGAGGTAGTTGGGTGGGCTAATTTCAGATGGGCTGTGTACAGGTGCAGTGATCGGTAAGGTGCTCTGACAACTGATGCTTAAAGTTATTGAGGGAGATAAGAGTCTCCAGCTTCAGAGATTTTTGCAATTCGTTCCAGTCATTGGCAGCAGAGAACTGGAAGGAATGGCGGCCAAAGGAGGTGTTGGCTTTGGGAATGACCAGTGAGATATACCTGCTGGAGCGCAGACTACGGGTGGGTGCTGCTATGGTGACCAATGAGCTAAGATAAGGCGGGGATTTGCCTAGCAGTGATTTATAGATGGCCTGGAGCCAGTGGGTTTGACGATGAACATGTAGTGAGGACCAGCCAACAAGAGCGTACAGGTCACAGTGGTGGGTAGTGTATGGGGCTTTGGAGACAAAACGGATGGCACTGTGATAGACTACATCCAATTTGCTGAGTAGAGTGTTGGAGGCTATTTTGTAAATGACATCGCCGAAGTCAAGGATCGGTAGGATAGTCAGTTTTACGAGGGCTTGTTTGGCAGCATGAGTGAAGGAGGCTTTGTTGCGAAATAGGAAGCCGATTCTAGATTTAACTTTGGATTGGAGATTCTTTATGTGAGTCTGGAAGTTGAGTTTACAGTCTAACCAGACACCTAGATATTTGTAGTTGTCCACATACTCTAGGTCAGACCCGTCGAGAGTGGTGATTCTAGTCGGGTGGGCGGGTGCTAGCAGCGTTCGATTGAAAAGCATGCATTTAGTTTTACTAGTGTTTAAGAGCAGTTGAAGGCTACTGAAGGATTGTTGTATGGCATTGAAGCTCGTTTGGAGGTTTGTTAACACAGTGTCCAATGAAGGGCCAGATGTATACAAAATGGTGTCGTCTGCGTAGAGGTGGATCTGAGAGTCACCAGCAGCAAGAGCGACATCATTGATATACACGGAGAAAAGTGTCGGCCCAAGAATTGAACCTTGTGGCACCCCCATAGAGACTGCCATAGGTCCAGACAACAGGCCCTCCGATTTGACACACTGAACTCTATCTGAGAAGTAGTTGGTGAACCAGGCGAGGCAGTCATTTGAGAAACCAAGGCTATTTAGTCTGCCAATAAGAATGCGGTGGTTGACAGAGTCGAAAGCCTTGGCCAGGTCGATGAAGACGGCTGCACAGTACTGTCTATTATCAATCGTGGTTATAATATCGTTTAGGACCTTGAGCGTGGCTGAAGTGCACCCGTGACCAGCTCGGAAACCGGATTGCATAGCGGAGAAGGTACGGTGGTATTCGAAATGGTCGGTGATCTGTTTGTTAACTTGGCTTTCGAATACTTTCGAAAGGCAGGGCAGGATGGATATAGGTCTGTAGCAGTTTGGATCTAGAGTGTCACCCCCTTTGAAGAGGGGGATGACCGCGGCAGCTTTCCAATCTCTGGGGATCTCAGACGTTATGAAAGAGAGGTTGAACAGACTAGTAATAGGGGTTGCGACAATTTCGGCGGCTAGTTTTAGAAAGAAAGGGTCCAGATTGTCTAGCCCAGCTGATTTGTAGGGGTCCAGATTTTGCAGCGCTTTCAAAACATCAGCTGTCTGAATTTGTGTGAAGGAGAAGCGGGGGGGGCATGGGCAAGTTGCAGCAGAGGGTGCAGAGTTGGTGGCCGGGTTAGTGGTAGCCAGATGGAAAGCATGGCCAGCTGTAGCAAAATGCTTGTTGAAATTCTCGATTATTGTAGATTTATCGGTGGTGATAGTGTTTCCTAGCCTCAGTCCAGTGGGCAGCTGGGAGGAAGTGCTCTTATTCTCCATGGACTTTACAGTGTCCCAAAACTTTTTGGAGTTAGTGCTACAGGATGCAAATTTCTGTTTGAAAAAGTTAGCCTTTGCTTTCCTGACTGCTTGTGTATATTGGTTCCTAACTTCCCTGAAAAGTTGCATATCGCGGGGGCTATTTGATGCTAATGCTGTACGCCACAGGATGTTTTTGTGCTGGTCAAGGGCAGTCAAGTCTGAGGAGAACCAGGGGCTATATCGGTTCTTAGTTCTGTATTTTTTGAATGGGGCATGTTTATTTAAGATTGAGAGGAAATTACTTTTAAGGAACAACCAGGCATCCTCTACTGACGGAATGAGATCTATATCCATCCAGGATACTTGGGCCAGGTCAATTAGGAAGGCCTCCTCGCTAAAGTGTTTTAGGGAGCGTTTGACAGTGATGAGGGGTGGTCGTTTGACCGCAGACCCGTTACGGACGCAGGCAATAAGGCAGTGATCGCTGAGATCCTGGTTGAAGACAGCTGAGGTGTATTTAGAGGGTATGTTAGTCAGGATGATATCTATGAGGGTACCCATGTTTAAGGATTTAGGGTTGTACCTGGTAGGTTCGTTGATAATTTGCGTGAGGTTGAGGGCATCTAGCTTGGATTGTAGGATGGCTGGGGTATTAAGCATATCCCAATTTAGGTCACCAAGCAGTACAAACTCAGAGGATAAATGGGGGGCAATCAATTCACATATGGTGTCCAGGGCACAGCTGGGGGCTGAGGGGGGTCTGTAGCAAGCGGCAACAGTGAGAGACTTATTTCTGGAAAGGTGGATTTTTAGAAGTAGAAGCTCAAACTGTTTGGGCACAGACCTGGATAGTATGATAGAGCTCTGCAGGCTATCTCTACAGTAGATTGCAACTCCACCCCCTTTGGCAGTTCTATCTAGACGGAAAATGTTATAGTTGGGGATGGAAATTTCAGAATTTTTGGTGGCCTTCCTGAGCCAGGATTCAGACACTGCTAGAACATCAGGGTTGGCAGAGTGTGCTAACGCAGTGAATAACTCAAACTTAGGAAGTAGACTTCTGATATTTATGTGCAAGAAACCAAGACTTTTGCGATTACAGAAGTCATCAAATGATAGCTCCTGGGGAGTAGGAGTGATACTGGGGGCTACAGGCCGGTGGAGGCATTCTGTCTTGGGCGTCTCAGAGCGGATGTGGCACCTCTCTGAAGCCTCCACCACTCAAGGTCAGGGGGGTGCTGTTAATACATGAGCATAATTTCTTAAATTGGTGGAGAACTGGGTATTTTGGCTGACTGCAGCATGTTCACTGTGGACCTCTTAACACTGTTTATTTGTCTCAGAATTGCGAGGGCGCACCGGCTTGCTGATCTCTCTCTCCATATCTCCCTCCCTCCCCTCTCCCCCCTCCCTCCCTCCCTCCCCCAAACCCCCACACACACGTTTTCCACACACATGCTTTTTCCACACAGCCCAAAAGGAGCGGGTGTCCATCACTCAGTCAGCGTCTGGCTCAACTGGCAGACAGCCTCAATCTCAGCAGGCCCAGCGATTACTTAATAGCCTGACCCCTG
>NC_140014.1:14754498-14794498 GCF_964263955.1 Coregonus lavaretus
TCTCTCTCTCTCTCTCTCCTCTCTCTCTCTCTCTCTCTCTCTCTCTCTCCTCGCTCTCTCTCTCTCTCCCTCTCCTCTCTTATTGTTACGCCTTTAGTCCTTTACACACACACACACACACAGACACACAGAGAGAGAGAGAGAGAGAGAAATAGAGAGAGAGCTGCCTTGGCACTCAGAGCTTTAGAAGCAGGTCTCTTTAAAACACAATGGCCCTTTGGAAGGCACAGCCAGTCTGGGGAGCCAAGGTGATCATTGACCTGTCATGATGCAGGCTGTGATGCCATTACTCATTTATGTAATCTCCACACTGTCATGGAGGTGTGAGGTCTTGGGGGAGGCTGGGGGAAGAAGGGTATGGTAGCCGTTTAACTGTCCGAACTCAGAATCAAATAGTCTTTCCCAAAATAACATGGTCGCTGTGGTAGAATGTTTATTTTAATTGGTGATTTTGTACATTTATCAAAACCACATCAGGTAGCCTGATTTCAGATGTGCCATGTAAACATAATTATTAGGGAAAATCGTTCTTCTTTGCACAGCATGTAAACGTTTAAAATCAAACTATTATATTTATTCTGACTATTCACAATAATCGTATTATTGTGTGCATACTCACTGCCGGCCGTGTTCCTATTGGTCAGTCCACCGGGATCAGCTCGTAACACCAGCCACACTACATGATAAAGGCAAAAAATATTCGGACATAGCCAGAACTTTGATGGAGCCTACGGCCGCACGTAGCAGTACTTAATCGGCAGACATAGACCCTGTCACACTGTACGAGGTAAGACGTCCGACAATCGTTTACGGCCTACGAATATTGCCCATGACGTGGAAATGCTGGCCGGTAAAGCAAAATCGTGGCATACGACGGCCAAAATGGTACAGTCTGTGGGTGGCTTTTGGGGGAGACAATAAGAGACTGGGGAAAGACAGAGAGAGAGGACAGACAGTATGATGAAGGGAGAGGCTTGTGAAGACAGGGAGAGAGGACAGACAGTATGATGAAGGGAGAGGCTTGTGAAGACAGGGAGAGAGGACAGACAGTATGATGAAGGGAGAGGCTTGTGAAGACAGGGAGAGAGGACAGACAGTATGATGAAGGGAGAGGCTTGTGAAGACAGAGAGAGAGGACAGACAGTATGATGAAGGGAGAGGCTTGTGAAGACAGAGAGAGAGGACAGACAGTATGATGAAGGGAGAGGCTTGTGAAGACAGGGAGAGAGGACAGACAGTATGATGAAGGGAGAGGCTTGTGAAGACAGGGAGAGAGGACAGACAGTATGATGAAGGGAGAGGCTTGTGAAGACAGGGAGAGAGGACAGACAGTATGATGAAGGGAGAGGCTTGTGAAGACAGAGAGAGAGGACAGACAGTATGATGAAGGGAGAGGCTTGTGAAGACAGAGAGAGAGGACAGACAGTATGATGAAGGGAGAGGCTTGTGAAGACAGAGAGAGAGGACAGACAGTATGATGAAGGGAGAGGCTTGTGAAGACAGGGAGAGAGGACAGACAGTATGATGAAGGGAGAGGCTTGTGAAGACAGGGAGAGGGAACAAGGGAAGGTAGTGATAAACAGAAGCAGACGAAGGGAGGCAGGGGATACTGCACCACCAACTCCGATTCTAACTCGGAAGTTGTTGCCTCTGCAGCTGCCAAGATGGGGGAGGTGGCTGGGGAAATGTTTTATATTCCTTACCCTAAAACTGTTTTTCAATCCAAATAATTGTGGATGGAAATATAACCAGATGAACAGGGAAACATCTTCCCTCTCTGCCTCTTCTCATACAACAGCAATAGCTCAGACAAACTCACCCCCTTTTTAGGTCAAGGACTTGAGAGGTTGAAGCAACAGCATACTCACTTTCAGACACACACATAAACACACACACACCATAAAGCAGAGCCCCTTGGGATCCTGGGGAGGCTGGGAGGAAGTACCATCCACCGCCACGGCACTGCAATTACCCACAGTAGGGTAATCACCAGCACAATGAGGCTGGGTAGAACACTCAGGTGAGAGACACCAGACGGCAATCAGCCCGACGGGGAGAGGGAGGGCGAGAGATGGAGGGAAGGGGTAGGGAGGAAAGGCAGTGAGTGGGAGCTTAGAGCATGAGGAGAGGGAGGGAGAGAACAGGTAGAGAGAGGGAGAGAAGGATGGATGGTAGAAAGAGAGAGCAGAGGGAGAGAAGGAGGGGGGAGAGAGGGGGGCATTTTCTTTCATTTTCTGTCAAACGGGAGCACCAGGGCCTTAATTACCAGCCGAGTCTTTGGCCCTGCGTCTGTCTCCCAGCTCACCCAACCTGAAAGGTGTGTGGTGTGTCTGTGTTTGTCTCTGTGTGTGTGTGTTGTGAGGGAGAGAGATAGAGGGAGGAAGAGAGAGGTTGGCAGCAGAGAGAGGAGCGAGGCAGAGGTAATTGATGTACTTTACAGTATTCACAGCAGCCAGAGCAGCAAAAGGTCAGACAGGGTGACAGACTACCAAGGCCTCACATTATTACAGTAATACTCTACACTATAGCTCTCTACCTTAGACAGTATGATGAGTCTTAACCATACATCATATACGTAAGAAACTTCTGACAATACTGCAAGACTGCTCATAATTCTCATCCAGATTAATGTGTTACTGTGTGTCTGTATTTGAACAACTGGGTGAGTTCTGCAGAACATTTCTGTCCAGCCTTTTTATTTTTATGACATGATACAGGCAAATCAAATGTTGAAGCCTTTGTGTAGTTGTTCATGTTGACATTTTCAAAAAATTTGGCATTCATCACTTAGTCCTGCTCTTTATTCAAATCAGATTCCACCTGCTGTGGTTGCAGGGGTGGTGTGTGTGTGTGTGTGTGCTCTATAAAGACATGGCTTGTTGAGTAATGTACCTGAATTTAGTAGCTGCAACAACAAAACATCTCTGAAACATGGGCAGGGTTGGGGAGAAACTGATTGCATGTAGTCAGTTACATGTAATCTGAAGAAGAAGAAAGAAAAAAAACGGTAACTAATCAGTTACGTTACCAGCAAAAAATATTCTAATCAGATTACATATACTTTTGAAAAACTAGATGATTACTTCATGGATTATTTATAAATTCAGAAAGGATGTTTTGTGAAAAAAATACATACATACTTTCTGTTTTCTCAATGACATTTAATTCAGCATTGAAAAAAGGCGCAAGTTTAAGTTTTCTCCACCTGAGTGAGTCTGATCACAAGTCAGAGACCACTATGATGACACACCAAATGTGTTTGATGGATCCTTTTTGTCTTCTTCTAATGAATCTTAAGGGGAAAGTAACTGAAAGTAATCAGATTACGTTAATGAGTTTGGGTAATCAAAAAAATTGCGTTACTGATTACAATTGTGGACAGGTAACTAGTAACTGTAACAGATTACATTTAGAAAGTAACCTACCCAACACTGAACATGGCAACATGAAATTGTGCATTTGCATACAGTGTATATACGTGTGTGTGTCTCTCTGATGTGTACGTACATGCGTAGCTATGTGTGTGTCTCTCTCTCTCTCTGATTAATCCCAGTCTGCAGTGCCACTCTGATGAGCTCTATTGTTCTCCTGCTCTCTTCTCTCTCTGTCTGCTGTCTCTTCTGTGCAGTGAGTAGTCAGTCTGCTACTACCGCTGTTGCTGCTGATACTGCTGTTGGGCGTCTTTCAGAATATCAATGATGGTGTCTACAGATAAAAAGATAGAACGGCTGACACGTGCCCCTCTGCCCTGCAGGCTTACCCCAGGATGACAGTGGGCACAGCCCCCCCTCAGGTACCCCTGCCTGGCAAACACACACACACACACACACACACACACACACACACACACACACACACACACACACACACACACACACACACACACACACACACACATGCTAGAATGAACACACACACATCACTGGAGAGAAGAACACCCTACAATAGCTCGCAAACTGACAAACACACACATACAACCACACTCACAACTCACACACCACCGCAGGAGAGGGGGAAAACACCCCCCCCAGTCTGTCATTAGTGACACTGCATCAGTGTTTCCTTGAGAATGGAAAATATAATTAAAATAGCATACTACTGTTCATCCCTGGATCATACTGTAGATAGGATTCATAACTCATGATGGTAAGGGAGCGGTCGAAATGTACACAATTGTTACCCGGAGGAAAATCTGGGCGGGTCTGTTTTTTCAGTTGTGACTCATTTCAGGAAACTAGGCGTATGTCGCGCGTCACTACTTCACAGGAGAGCCATTTGAACGTAAACTTTTTATTTTTATTTTTGGGCAGAAATGCCTTCTGGAAAATGTGAACTTTCATGTGCCTTAATAACAAACTTGTATGCTATCTGTAAATACGAATACAATTGTTAAATTACAAGCCCAGTTGGTTTAGGCACAGAAAAAGACATTAACCTTCCCACTAGCCATGATTGGCTGAGATAATGGGTGAGCTGGACATGCCGAGAGATGAGTTCGGATTGGTCTGCCATGAAGCACGCTTCTGTCTATAACATGAGCTGGTCAGTATGTGTAGGTAATCCTTTCTATTTTGAAAGATATCACGTAGTAGAACTGCAAAGGTGTTGCTCTCCACTTTCTGGAGGAGTTTTGAAATCAGTGGAATGCACGGTGGAATTAGAGTATGATAGACGGAGTCGAAAGAGAACACACAGAAGGCTGTTGTATAAAACACCTGTCTTCAGATTACATCTTCAAACTAAGGCAACCATAGCATCCGTGACAGAGAGGGAGAAGAGTCCATCCATGTATACAGGTAAGATAGTCTAGCTAGCTACATTTTCAGATATTACACGTTTTGTCAGAAAGTCGTTTTCATTTCAAGTTAAAGTGTACTGTTAGCTATCCTTAGCTGGCTGGCTCGCTAGCTAACGTTACGTGTATGATCTGTGTAGTAATATTATTCGTATCTCAGAGCCATTTGCATTTCTAGTTATAGCCTAATGTTAGCTAGCTAGCAAACATTGGACCTGATTGGTTAGCTACCTGCAGATTCATGCAGGGTAGTAACATTATGAGTTGGGATTATGGTTCATTGTTTAGCTACATGTCTAAACAAAAGACTCCACTATACAAGTAACCATTTCAATAGAACATTCATGATGTCACTGCGACAACTGTCAATAGACGTAGCTGGTAAATTCTGACGAATTTACGAACGCTCAACACCTGTTGAATATGGCCGGTGTCAGTAAACGTTGGCAAAAAAGCGTAATTTAATTGTTGCCACAGCACAGTTGCAGTCACCAACACTCTGGATAACATAAAAACAGCCTAACCAGCTCTGCTAGGGCGTGTAAAATGGTCAGAGTGAGCTGTTCCCTCATTTGTGTC
This sequence comes from Coregonus lavaretus, assembly GCF_964263955.1. Classification (NCBI taxonomy): domain Eukaryota; kingdom Metazoa; phylum Chordata; class Actinopteri; order Salmoniformes; family Salmonidae; genus Coregonus; species Coregonus lavaretus. The sequence continues at coordinate 14,759,873 of NC_140014.1, forward strand.
TGGAAGTAGCTAGCAAGCTAGCCAACGTTAGCCAGTTAGCTTGGATGCTTGACACTCGGCTCAACCCTACTCCTCGGCCAGAGCGTCCAGTGTGTGCTCTGAATGCTCCGAGAGCAAAACGCTCTGAATTTACGAACGGACAATCTGACAACGCTCTGAGTTTACGAACGGACAATCTGACAACGCTCTGAGTTTACGAACGTCCAGAGCGCACTCTGAGCACACTCTGGCACTCTAGATTGAATTTACGAACACACCCATAGTTTAAACCAGCCTTTAGTCTTGAAATCTTTGGTTGTTTAGTACATGGCCTCACAAGTGAATCCTTAAAGAGCTGGGTGGGGCTAAAGCTTATGAGGGTGTGAACGATGCTGAATGGGTGTAGACAAAGAAGAGCTCTCCAGTAGCTGTACCAAAACATTGAAGGGCCATTTTCTCAAAAGTGAGGTTACAATTTTATCAACTTTCAAAGCACAATTACTTTCCCATTGTTCCTCAACCGTAGTGTCTAATATACAATTTTCTAGCTCTGAATCTCTACTTTTATCCAATGTAAAAAAAATGAAGACCGAGTCGAGCCGGTCGGTCACAATTTCAGTGAGGGGGAGACTTTAGCATTTTCTTATTTAGTCCAGGGGAGGGTCATGTAATTTGTAATCGATGAAATGTGATATTGGTCAGTGCTTGTGAATGAGTTGCTTATTATATATTGATGTGCGCCTGATGCTGCCCCTCATCTCTGATTCTCTGTTGGGAGCAAAATATCAAGTGTGGCTAGTGTGGTCTCAATCAAATGATCTAAAGTCTATACTATAGGCTATATGGACAGTAAGCTTGGAGAAGCACAGGGCAAATTTCTAAGAAAATATATTTCTAAATTTTTTGCACTGCTGGGATGGTGTAAAACTAGGCTATACTGCATTACACACTGCAATGGATAGGCTATCCCAATCATGAGCCCTGGCCCTGCTCTTGCTGATGTAGGCCTAAATCCTTTTGTGCTGCCTAACCAATGGCTGTGCTGTGTACGGTGGCACTTCAGGAGGCAAGTCAAAGGATTATTCTGAAAATAATTGATTATTTGTAAAAAAAAAAAAAAAAAAGGAATATCTGTGAGTGCAGACTATGCCTACTGATGTCCTGTTCAGTTTGAGAGGAAGATGAGGAGGACGCGAAGATGAGAAGGAGGACCGGAGGTAAGCTTGCTACTGCTATAATAGATTTTAATAAAAACAATATGTTTCATTGCCCATAATGAAGCTATTTATCAGAGTTATTGACCTTACAATAAGCCATATTCGAGTAATTTACATAACTTACATTACTATGAATCGGCAGCCGCGGAGAAGGCTAACTCGAAAAGGCCTAATTAATTTAAATAGTCTTCATTTTAATTGCATTTTAGGCTACTAACAACAAGAGGGCTTTGTGTTGGAGCCTATTTCTTCCTATTCAAGAAATAAGAGGTAGGCCTACCTGTTTGACAGACAAAAAAAAATGTTGTCAACCAATTTCTTCAGTCACCATGCACTCCTATCTCAGTGTCAGTGAAGGGCTTGGTGTGTTAAGTTAAAACCAGGGCTAGAATTGAGTGGGTATGTGAGGGTATTGTGGTTTTTGTTAAAGAAAATGGCTAAAAACATCCCTTGTGAACTTAAGAAAAAAATCTCATAAAAATTTACCTGATTATACAATATAAAGCGATCTACAATGAGTGTAAAACATTAAGAACACCTCCCTAATATTGAGTTGCACCTCACCCTTTTGCCCTCAGAACAGCCTCAATTCGTCGGGGCATGGACTCTACAAGATGTCGAAAGCATTCCACAGGGATGCTGGCCCACAGTTGTGTGAAGTTGGCTGGATGTCCTTTGGGTGGTGGACCATTCTTGATACACACGGGAAACTGTTGAATGTGAAAAACCCAGAAGCGTTGCAGTTCTTGACACAAACCGGTGCACCTGGCACATACTACCATACCCCGTTCAAAGGCACTTAAATATTTTGTCTTGCCCATTCACCTTCTGAATGGCACACATACACAATCCATGTCTCAATTGTCTCAAGGCTTAAAAATCCTTCTTTAACCTGTCTCCTTCCCATCATCTACTATGATTGAAGTGGATTGAACAAGTGACGTCAATAAGGGATCTTAGCTTTCACCTGGATTCACCTGTTCAGTCTAGTTCATGGAAAGAGCAGGTGTACGTAGCCCTTTCCTGCAGTCAATAGCCAAAAGCAAGCCCTTTGGCTTCATGGGTGTAATGTTATTAATATTTGTATAATTTCATAATTAATAAAGATTATATATTTTTAAATGACGAAAATCCAGTGTTTCTAAAGAATGTCAAACTTTGTTATATTTCAGTCTTCTGTGATGTATATAAAGTGTAATATTGGGATGCAAACTCAAAATGTATTAAATGTATACTCTATACCTGACATGGTACAGTTGTCTTCTTTTTGTTGCCCATAACCATGTGTGTGAGGTATATACTTTTGTTCAAAGTAGATTTGTTCAAGACTACCAAGAATCACTTGTAAACCTGATTTAGCTCACTGAAGTAAAAGGTTAATGTGTTGTTCACTTGGTGTATAACGACACTTTAGTCCGCAATGCTAGAAACAAGTTGTAAAATATCGGGGAAAGACTCCGATGCATATGGGATATCTTTGGTTTGTCTCTATGACATTCAGACGCTGCACTACAACCTTCTATAGCTGAGGAGACAAAAAAATTTGCTTTACTTGGTAAGTGATGTGTGATTCTGTCACTATCAATTCACGTTCAACATTTCAACAGGCTATTAAACATTCAACATTTCAACAGGCTATTAAACAACATACTAACTCTAAATCAGTCAGGAGCTAGCCAGGTAGCCTAAGAAAGAACGAAAATGAATTATACATTAAAATTAAATTTTAGAATTAAATAATAATGAAACGAAAAATGCCTTAATAAGCTATACAGTCAATGCATTTGAATTCACTTTTAGAAACACGAATTTAGCCAGTCTTTGATTTGAGGATCATGCGATGAGCTAATTAATTGATGAACAGATACATCAGATGTAACTGGTTCTGTGGCGCTAAAGTTTTACAGTTAATAGACAACTTAAGCACTGCTCCAAACTTAGACTTTCCTCTTTTTTAACAATAGCCTGTATAGAAATCTAAATGTCTCTGGTGCTGCAGCATGTCCTCATTCCTTGTCATGCTCTGGAGACAAGATTCTGCTTGTCTCCAGTCATGTAAAATTATGTGGAATTGCATGTAAAAGGCTATTATAAAAAGGGCCAGTATAAAAAAAATATGTATTCACTAACTGTAAGTCGCTCTGGATAAGAGCGTCTGCTAAATGACTAAAATGTAAATGTAAAATGTAAACTCGAACCTTCAGCTCCCTCCACAGATTTTCTATGGGATTAAGGTCTGGAGACTGGCTAGGCCACTCCAGGACCTTAATGTGCTTTTCTTGAGCCACTCCTTTGTTGCCTTGGCCGTGTGTTTTGGGTCATTGTCATGCTGGAATACCCATCCACGACCCATTTTCAATGCCCTGGCTGAGGGAAGGAGGTTCTCACCCAAGATTTGACGGTACATTGCCCCGTCCATCGTCCCTTTGATGCGGTGAAGTTGTCCTGTCCCCTTAGCAGAAAAACACCCCCAAAGCATAATGTTTCCACCTCCATGTTTGACAGTGGGGATGGTGTTCTTGGGGTCATAGGCAGCATTCCTCCTCCTCCAAACACGCCGAGTTGAATTGATGACAAAGAGCTCGATTTTGGTCTCATCTGACCACAACACTTTCACCCAGTTGTCCTCTGAATCATTCAGATGTTCATTGGCAAACTTCAGACAGCCCTGTATATGCGCTTTCTTGAGCAGGGGGACCTTGTGGGCGCTGCAGGATTTCAGTCCTTCACGGCGTAGTTTGTTACCAATTGTTTTCTTGGTGACTATTGTCCCAGCTGCCTTGAGATCATTGACAAGATCCTCCCGTGTAGTTCTGGGCTGATTCCTCACCGTTCTCATGATCATTGCAACTCCACAATGTGAGATCTTGCATCGAGCCCCAGGCCAAGGGAGATTGACAGTTATTTTGTGTTTCTTCCATTTGCGAATAATCACACCAACTGTTGTCACCTTCTCACCAAGCTGCTTGGCGATGGTCTTGTAGCCCATTCCAGCCTTGTGTAGGTCTACAATCTTGTCCCTGACATCCTTGGAGATGTCCATGGTGGAGAGTTTGGAATCTGATTGATTGATTGCTTCTGTGGACAGGTGTCTTTTATACAGGTAACAAGCTGAGATTAGGAGCACTCCCTTTAAGAGTGTGCTCCTAATCTCAGCTCGTTACCTGTATAAAAGGCACCTGGGAGCCAGAAATCTTTCTGATAAACCTACCATTAAAATTATAGACGGATCATTTCTTTGTCAGTGGGCAAACGTACAAAATCAGCAGGGGATCAAATACTGTTTTCCCTCACGGTATATATCAAACACAGGAAAATCAAGTTTTGACAGAACTTGGCCTTTAAATGATCAGTTGGTGATAAAATGTGATAACCCAAGTGGAGAGAGTTGATAAGTGCATCTGTACTTAAAGGGCAATTCTGGCACTTTTCAACCTCATATTCATTATCTCCAGCACCATATCAGTGTCTACATATGTGAAAACGGCAAGTTTTTATAATCTGTGGTTAAAAAATGCTTCTCTGTCACATCACAGGGTAGGATTAAAAGTACAAAAGACAGATTTTTAAAACCTACAACGAGGTTTTAGCCAGGGGGAGGATATTTTCTTACTTCCTACGTCACCGCGAATCTCATAGTGTTTGAAAATAACAGTTTTAAAATGTTTTAACTTTTGATGATGTCATCAGGTATCCTACAAAACACAGAAATGCGCCCTTTTCACATATGTAGACACTGGTATTGTGCTGGAGATAATGAAAATGAGGTTGAAAAGTGGTGGAATTGTCCTTTAAAGAGATGCACACTGCCTAATGGCTTCTATTTGGCCTAATAGATATACAACCCTCCATAGGCTGATGTCATAGAGCCCCTATTCATCAGAATGGCAGAATTTGTCAGCCATTTTATCTGGGATCTGCTCTGATTGGGACATCAAAGGCTACGTTTACATTTGACTAATCAGATGAGCTCTGAAAAATGTGTTATGTAAGTCTGTTAATGTACGTTCTTTTTATTTGTATTATTATGATTTCATTGTTATTATTATTAGACAGTAGTTGCCATATTATTCTTGTTACTACGTTTTTTTTGGGACACTTGAAAATGCGATGGTGTATCTCAAGAGATTTCGTCCTGCAAAATTTCAAATAAATAAAATAAATGATGTGAAAAGATCTGATGTGATTGGTCAAAAGACCAATTCATGGAACAAATATCAGAATTGGGCTGCCTGTCTAAATGCTGTCTACTGATATATTGTCTATGCTTGGTGCCACAAACAGCTTCAGCTGGGTGGCACCATGCCTGTTCTGCCAGTGAGTGAATTAGACAGGCATCATGTCTTGACAACAGGTCAAACCAGACACTCCAAACCAGAGAGATACAAAGGCTTAATGGCACATAGTGTAACGTAAAACATTTTGCCAACTGTCTTAGAATTCACACAGTGGTAATAGTGCATCTGTTAAGGTGTGCATATGAAATATTGCCCTCTCTAAACAGGCATTGCAGTTTAAGGCTATTTAGCAGGCTACAAGAAAAACAGTTGGTAAATGGACTGAAGTATAGTTTCAGCATGAGTAACCTCTATTTCTAACACCTCGGCAAAGCCAAGACAAATAGTGAAGAACTGCTAACAATAATGATTTGAATTCTCTACATATGCCAAACATTAAACCCACGCAGAAATGGAAGCTGAAAGAAAAAGATTAATCCGTTACTACTTGGTTTCTGTGGAGCTGAGAAGAGTGTGAAACGCCGAAGCAGACGGCCCCTCCCCACCTCAGCCCTCTACTGATCTCAACACCTGTTGGAAAAATAGGAAAATAGAAATTTTTGGACGAGCTTCAGAAAACTTGTTATATCGACGTCCTGCTGAGATTTGCCTGCTAAATCGAGGTTATTGTTTTTCTGAAAAAGGTGAAATGTTTCTGTGCATGGGAGTATGAACTGGTATCTGTTGGAATGCATTAGTCTCTGTGTTTAGTGGATGTTTAAATAATAGTGCCTCTGCACACACTGCATTTTTCTTTAAGTGCAGAATGTGTGTGTTATTTGACAAGTTGGACACTACAGCTTGTGTGCGTGTGTGCGTGTGTGCGTGTGTGTGTGTGAGAGAGTGAGTGTGTTGGGGGTAGCTGAGTGGGCTCAAGTGGACTGTGGAATCTGCAGGAACTCGGCAGATGGACGTTTGGAGCAGATTTGTGCCCTGCAGCACAACTCCCTGTAACACACACACAAACCCCACACGCGCACACACACCGCACAAACATTCATATAAGCATACAGTGCATTCGGAAAGTATTCAGACCCCTTGACCTTTTCCACATTTTGTTACGTTGCAGGCTTATTCTACAATGGATTAAATTATTTTTTCCCCTCATCAATTGACACCCCATAATGACAAAGCGAAAACCGGTTTTTAGAATTATTAGCTAATTTGTAAAAAATAAAAACAGAAATACCTTATATACATAAGTATTCAGACCCTTTGCTATGAGATTCGAAATTGAGCTCAGTTGCATCCTGTTTCCATTGATCATCCTTGAGATGTTTCTACAACTTGATTGGAGTCCACCTGTGGTAAATTCAATTGACTGGACATGATTTAGAAAGGCACACACCAGTCTATATAAGGTCCCAAAGTTGACAGTGCACGTCCGAGCAAAAACCAAGCCATGAGGTCGAAGGAATTGTCCGCAGAGGTCCGAGACAGGATTGTGTCGAGGCACAGATCTGGGGAAGGGTACCAAAACATTTCTGCAGCATTGAAGGTCCCCAAGAACACAGTGGTCTCCATCATTCTTAAATGGAAGAAGTTTGGAACCACCAAGACACTTCCTAGAGCTGGCCGCCCGGCCAAACTGAGCAATCGGGGGAGAAGGGCCTAGGACGGGGAGGTGACCAAGAACCTGATGGTCACTCTGACAGAGATGGGAGAACCTTCCAGAAGGACAACTATCTCTGCAGCACTTCACTAATCAGGCCTTTATGGTAGAGTGGCCAGACGGAAGCCACTCCTCAGTAAAAGACACATGACAGCCCTCTTGGAGTTTGCCAAAAGGCACCTAAAGGACTCTCAGACCATGAGAAACAAGATTCTCTGGTCTGATGAAACCAAGATTGAACTCTTTGGCCTGAATGCCAAGTGTCACGTCTGGAGGAAACCTGGCACCATCCCTACGGTGAAGCATGGTGGTGGCAACATCATGCTGTGGGGATGTTTTTCAGTGGCAGGGACTGGGAGACTAGTCAGGATCGAGGCAAAGATGAATGGAGCACAGTTCAGAGAGATCATTGATGAAAACCTGCTCCAGAGTGCTCAGGACCTCAGACTGGGGCGAAGATTCACCTTCCAAAAGGACAACGACCCTAAACACACAGCCAAGACAACGCAGGAGTGGCTTCGGGACAAGTCTCTGAATGTCCTTGAGTGGCCCAGCCAGAGCCCGGACTTGAACCTGATCGAATATCTCTGGAGAGACCTGAAAATAGCTGTGCAGCAACACTCCCCATCCAACTTGACAGAGCTTGAGAGGATCTGCAGAGAAGAATGTGAGAAACTCCCCAAATACAGGTGTGCCAAGCTTGCAGCATCATACCCAAGCAGACTCGAGGCTGTAATAGCTGCCAAAGATGCTTCAACAAAGTACTGAGTAAAGGGTCTGAATACTTATGTAAATGTGATACTTCAGTGGTAATATTTCTAAAAACTTGTTTTTGCTTTGTCATTATGGGGTATTGTGTGTAGATTGATGAGGAAAAAAAACTATTTAATCCATTTTAGAAGAAGGCTGTAACGTAACAAAATGTGGAAAAAGTCAAGGCGTCCGAATACTTGCACTGTATGTAGGCTCTTCTCACTCAAATTATATCCTAATGAAATAGTATCATACAATTGCAGAAAAACTTTTTGGGAGAAGCAAGTACATTTTGACATTTGTTTAGGCTAGCAGTTGTCCACTCCATTCACAATAAAACCGTCTCTATTTCTCATGCCGACTAATAAGCTAAAGTTGTAGTCTAGTTGTGTAAAGCGACGACATCCATCTATTGTTCAGAGCAGCCCTCTCCCTGACCTAATTTGGTGTCAACAGCAGCAGTCTGCTCAGTATACACAATATCCCCAAAAAAGCCTGGAGTACACTGAGCCCCATGTGGCCGAGCTGTGGCAGAGTGTCCTTCAAATGTTTGTTTCTGTCTGGGTGTGAAGAGAAGGTAGGGGAGGTGCTGCACTGCTTCTATTTTACCAGATGTATCAGTATCTACACCACCAGTCAAAAGTCTTAGAACGCCTACTCATTCAAGGGTTTTTCTTTATTTTTACTATTTTCTACATTGTAGAATAATAGTGAAGACATCAAAACTATGAAATAACACAAATGGAATCATGTAGTAACCAAAACAAGTGTTAAACAAATCAAAATATGTTTTATATTTCAGATTCTTCAAATAGCCACCCTTTGCCTTGATGACAGCTTTGCATACTCTTTCTCTCTCTCTTTCCATCCCTCTTTCTCACTCTCTCTCTCTCCCTCTTTCTCCATATTTTTCTCTCTCCATCTCTGTCTCTTCCTTCATGCGTCACTCGCTGACCCTATGTCTCTCTCTGTCTTTTCCTCCGTTGCTCTCTCTCTATCTCTCAGTTCCACTGTCATACTCCCTAATGCCTCTGCTCCTTCCCTGTGTTATAACTGTTCCCCTGCCTACACTACTGCACGTCTGTCTGTCTGTCTGTCTCTCTGGAGGCAGATGTCTGTCCGTCTGCTACCTTGTGTCCTTGTGTCCTTGTCTCCATACCTACCTTCATTACCTGCCTATCTCCCTGTCTGTCTGTCTTCTTGTCTTCCTGTCATTACTACTGCTGGGTTAAAGCCATCCAAGGCCACCAACAGCAGCCTCGTCCTCAACAATCACCTCCTCTACTCCCCACCGCTCATCACTCCCACTGCCTTTAATGCTCTGTTTTCCCGTGGTGGTGTAGTGCTGCTGCTGCTGTCATTGTACTTGCCTGCCTTTCTATCATTATCTCCATCATCATAGCTGTTGTCATCATTCACTAGAGATCCCCCACTGTTAACCCTGTCCTTCTTCTTCTCCCGCTGAATCTCTCCTAGCTGGCTGCCTCCCTGACTAGCTAGCTCGTGGGTATATTCCACAGACGGGTTGAAAACTCTTTCTTATCCTCTCTTTCCCGGCTCAGTCAGAGAGTGTGGCTGATCTCGACAAAACAATTTGGGGCTAGCGAGGCAGTCAAGGACGTCTCTAATTGCCGCAGAACAAAATACCCTGCTGTATTCCTTACTGAGAGAGAGAGAGACAGAGAGAGAGAGAGAGAGAGGGAGGGAGGGATGGAGAGAGAGGAATGGAGGGAGAGAGAGAGAGAGAGGGAGGGAGGGAGAGAGAGAGATGGAAAAGGAGATATGGGGAGCGAAAGGGAGAGAGAAAGAGAGAGAGAGTGAGAAAGACAGAGAAAATGTGTAACGTTGCGTGGTGAGATTCTGAAATGACACATAATAGCATGTTATTCTCATCAGAATAGAAGTTAGACTTCAACCTGCTTTTGTGCCCACAGGTGGAGGGAGACAGTTAATGGCTCTCACTTTTATTCCTGCCTTCCCACTGGCATGTGGAACAAGCCTCAGACAAACAGCACAAAGATGATACCTCTCTGTTGAATATAGGCTAAGGCTAAGCCATGGCTTGGAGGCAGTTCAGGAGAAAGAATGGTCCTCTCTTTTAGAATAACAACCCTTGAAAACGGTTGATGATCAAGATGTTCAGTCTCCTTTCTCCAGGCCATAGGGTTTCTATCATCACACTGCAAAGTGTGTTTACTGGCTGATTCTCCTCCCACGTCAACACAGGAGCCGGATCAAACCACATCCACTGTTTCCTATTTTAATCGCTCCCTTCTGAGGATTGGCCCCATTCGGAGGGACATACAGCAGATGTGGAGCTCTTAATGGCTAACCCACTCATGTCTCTGTTGCCAGTGAAGATGTTATCTGTGTCACTCTTTGTTTCTCTTTCTCTCATTCTGTTTTTCTATCTATTTCTCCCATCCTCTTTCTTTCTCCTCCCCCATTATTTATTTCCGTCGTCCAAATGCATGAAGAGGCAGCTGTGCTGTGTTGTGCTACAAAGATGTGCCAGTGGAACCCTCTGTTGTGTGTGCCTCGCGAGCCGCGTCTGCTTTTGGCGAGAACGAATAATACTGCTCCCCCCTCTATCTGCCCCTCTCTTCCACACAGTCTCTCATCTCCTCTGAAACAGTAGCAGGGCAGTCAGAGATGAAAGAGGCTGATGCCACGCTCAGCCAGGAAAGAGTAAATCATCTCCCACTACACAGCTGGGTCCTGGAAGACATTGAGCCAAACCCCAATCACAATCACGACCAATTACTGAGCTGGGTGCACCACGAAATAAAGAAGGGAAAATGATGGTCCCATCTCATATAGCTATGTTGCAAATGCTCATTAACGCTTGGGTAGAAAGCAGGAGCGTGGCAGGGCTACAGGGCACTATAGTGCAGTGGGCAACGGCAGAGTCCCTTGAGCCAAGGCATGGAGGCTCCAGTGGGTAAACATGGGGAGGGGTTCAGCTCTTGTCTGGTCTACCCAGGGAGAGAGCACCCAAACAGGGGATGAGGGAGACAGAGCCAAGGCCTGCCTACTGGAGCTGTAATTAGATGTTCTGTGCTCGACGCCCACACACATCAGATAACACACACCCTCCCTCCTTCTTTCCTTCCTTCCCTCCCTCCCTCCCTCCCTCCCTCCCTCCCTCCCTCCCTCCCTCCCTCTACAGACAGGGCTCCCCAGTGCCTGAGCTCTGGCTGTCTCCTGCTGCAGAAAACACACACACAAACACACACACACACACACACACACATACACACACATGCTCTCTCTCTCTCTCTTTCTCTCTGCAGTCAGGGTTATGTGTTCCATACAGCAGGCCTCAGAGGACAGAATGAAACCAGAGAGAATCTTCTCCTCTGCTCTACTGAAACCACAGAGACTTACTGCATACGCCTCTTCAACCCAAACCTATATACAGCGCTATAGGTCTACCATGCCTACCATACAGTATGTCTAATAACCTATTATCACCTAATGATCTGAATGAAGTTCTACAAATACATGAGCATACTTTATCTAGAGTATATGTCACAGTTGAAAGCACATAAAATACCAAATAATTGTTTACTGTTTATTATTACGTATCTTTGGTTACTGTTCGGTGCCATTTGCAAAGGAGAGACAGGTGTCCTTGGTTGACAAGTGATTTAGTGAAAACTAATGGATTCACTCTGTTAGTCAAACAGGATGTTGTGTTCTGTTTTTCCATCATGGATTTGCTGGCTGAATCCTCTTCTACTGTAGATCGTGGTCCTTCTTTCTGTATGTGAGAGATTCAAATGGTTGGCTAAGTATGTGGTAGATGGCTCCGTGTTGTCGTTTCTCTCTTTTCCTTGTGTCTGGGGAGAGCAGAGCAGAGAGGACGCTGTTGACTTAATAAAACCACAGCCCTTTTAATCACTCTTTCACACTTCAATGGAAATTTGTCGCTCTCCCCCTACAAACATTGTTTCGCAGAATTATCATCTGCGAGCAGCATATCGGCTAATTATACACGCAAGGTAATGCTGGAAGCCGTTCTGCATATCTAATCATGTGCATGTGCTGGGCTGCTGAGGTCACATCTGTCTTAACTGGCAGCTCTGTGATGTGTGTGATTGAACAATACTCTCTCTCTCTGTAGTGAAATATAATGGAGCTATGCATGTGCTCTATGAGAAATGATGCTATAAGCTTAGCTTATATGTGCCAAAATATATTAAAACGCACACTTACAGTACTACGATTTGCATGATAATCAGAGTCTGTATGAAGTGTATTACAGACCAGAGCTATGTGCTGCATTCTGAAATACAGTATGCTATTCGCTAAATAATGTCTCCATAAATTGCAGCTGCATTTTAAGACACCACCAACCCAACCACAGTCTCGGAAGGTTGTGTGTGTAAAATGTGTGGGTAGAGCATTAAGGCCAGTATGTAAGCAGCTCACACACATATCTGTGCTTTCAGAAAGTATTCACACCCCTTGACTTATTCCACATTTTGTTGTGTTACAGCCTGAATTCAAAAAGGATTGAATTAATTTTCTACACACAATACCCCATAATGACAAAGTGAAAACATGTTTTTAAAATATTTGCACATTTATTGAAAATTAAATACAGAAATATCTCATTTACATAAGTATTCACATCCCTTTGCTATGACACTCCGAATTGAGCTCAGGTGCATCCAATTTCCTTTGATCATCCTTGAGATGTCACTACAACTTGATTGGAGTCCACCTGTGGCCAATTCAATTGTTTGGACATGATTTAGAAAGAAACACACCAGTCTATATAAGGTCCCACAGTTGACAGCACGTCAGAGCAGAAACTATACCATGATGTCCAAGGAACTGTCCGTAGATCTCCAAGATAGAATTGTGAAGATTTTGAAAGTTTCTAAGAGCATAGTGGTCTCTGTCATTGGGAAAAAATATGGACCTACCCAGACTCTGCCTAGAGCTGGCCATCCGACCAAACTGAGCAACTGGGCAAGAAGGACCTTGGTCAGGGAGGTGACCAACAACCCAATGACCACTCTGACAGAACTACAGAGTTCCTTGGCAGAGATGGGAGAACCTGCCAGAAGGACAACAGTCGCTACAGCACTTCACCAATCTGGGCTTTATGGGTGAGTGGCCAGACGGAAGCCCCTCCTGGGAAAAGGCACATGACAGCATGACTGGAGTATGCAAAAAGGCATGGGAAGGACATATCATAAGGCAAAATATTATTTGGTCTGAATTGACAAACATTTTACTCTTTGGCCTGAATGCAAAGCACTATGTCTGGAGAAAACCAGGCACAGCTCATCACCCGTCTAACACCATCCCTATCGTGAAGCATGATGGTGGCAGCATCATGCTATGAGGATGCTTTTCAGCGTCAGGGACTGGGAGACTGGTAAAGATCAGGGAACAATGAATGGAGCCAAATACAGGCAAATCCTTGATGAGAACCTGCTTCAGAGTGCAAATGACCTTAGACTGGGCGAAGATTTACATTTCAACAGGACAATGACCCCAAGCATAGTGTTTGCATGGTATACAAATAAAAAAAACTGTTTGGTACTAGTATTTTTGTTACGTTCGTTACTTCTGTCAAATGTGTGTCACGTGATTGAGAGGATCAAGTCTGTATCAGTGCAACCCCTTTATAGCGCGTAGAGCAGGAGAGAGACAGGGGGAGCAGGTAGCTGACTAGTGGTGGCTATTCTGCAGCCTGATGGCCTGAGGGTAGAAGCTATTGGCCAATCTTTCAGTTTTTGCCATGATGTTCCTATACTGCCCGCGTCTGAGTGATGGAAGCGAGGAAAACAGTCCGTGGCTAGGGTCCCTCATGATCTTCTTGGCCTTTCTGCGACACCTGATGTTGTAGGTGTCCTGGAGGGCAGGCAGTGTGCACCCAATGGTGCGTTCGGCTGGGCATACCACCCTCTGTAGCGTCTTGCGGTCAGTGGCGGTGGAGTTGCCGTACCAGGCTGTGATGCAGACCGACAGTATGCTCTCGATGGTGCTCCTGTAGAACACTGTGAGGGCCCTCGGGGACAGGCCAAATTTCTTCAGCCTCCTGAGGTTGCAGAGTTGCTGTTGTGCCTTCTTCACCAAGGTGTCCGTGTGGTTTGACCATTTCAGCGCCTTGGAGATGTGTGCATCAAGGAACTTGAAGTTTTTGACAGTTTCTACGACAGACCCGTTGATAAGGATGGGGGCGTGCCCATCCTGGTTCCTCCTGAAGTCCACAATCAGCTCCTTTGTTTTGCTGACATTGAGGGAGAGGTTGTTTATCTGGCACCACTCCGTCAGAGTGCCTACCTCCTCCATGTTGGCAATCTCAACATTGTTGGTAATCAGGCCTACTACTGTTGTGTCGTCAGCGAACTTGATGATGGAGTTGGAACTGTGTGAGGCCACGCAGTCGTGGGTATACAGCAGGGGTGTCAAACGTCCGGCCCGCGGGCCGGATCAGGCCCGCAAACGGGTTTAATCCGGCCCGCGAGATGATTAAAAAAAAAAGAAAAAAGAAAATATATATATATTATTACGGCTTCTACTTTTAACATTATGTGCTTTGGCACCCTCATTGCCCCAATATGTCTCTGTCAAAAAAGAGAAAAGTGGACGCAGAGTGCAGAGTGTTCCAAGAAAAATGGTCATCCTATTTATTCACGGAATTGAATGGGAAAGCTGTATGTTTGGTGTGTTCAGAGCATGTTGCAGTGCTGAAAGAATATAACTTTCGTCGCCACTATGTGAGTCTTCATGCCGACAAATATGACAACTTTCAAGGACAGCGGAGATGAGAGAAGGTGAATGAACTGTTGGCGGGTCTGAAGAAACAGCAGTCTGTGTTTACTCACAGCCGAGACATCAGTGACGCTGCAGTGAAAGCTAGCTACCTCATTGCTAATGAAATCGCAGTGGCTTCAAAACCATTTAGTGAGGGTGAATTTGTAAAAACATGCATGATGAAGGCAGCGGAGATTGTGCGCCCTGAAAAGCGGCAGGCTTTTGCAAATATCAGCCTGACAAGAAACACAGTTGCAGACAGGATTTCCGATCTTTCAGTGGATTTGGACAGCCAGTTGAAGCAAAAAGTAAAGTCATTTATTGTGTTTTCGGTTGCAATTGATGAAAGCACGGACATTACAGATGTTGCACAACTGGCCATTTTCATCCGCGGAGTTGATGACACATTGACCGTCACCGAGGAGTTCGTGGAGTTGGTGCCGATGACAGATACAACGACAGCAGCTGATATTTTTACCGCACTCGCGCGGACTGGTCCCGCGCTGTCAGCCTGGCTACAGATGTTGCGCCCTCAATGATCGGGAAAAAAGCAGGCGTTGTGACAAAGTTCAGAGAGAAAGTGCAATCTGCAAATGGAGGACGTGATTTTTTGACTTTTCACTGTATTTTGCACCAGGAGGCTTTGTGTTGCAAGTCATTAAAGATGGATAACGTCATGAAGGTGGTCATCCAAACTGTTAATTTCATCCGATCCAGAAGCCTGAATCACCGTCAGTTTGACAGCCTTCTCAGAGAGAAAGACCACATCTATGGCCTGCCATACCACACTGAGGTAAGATGGTTAAGCCGAGGTGCTGTGCTGAGGCGTTTCTTTGATTTACGAGAAGAAATTGAACAGTTCATGGAAGAAAAGGGCAAACCAGTGTTAGAATTTCATTCCGCAGAATGGATGCAGGACCTTGCATTTATGGTGGATGTTTACAGAGCACCTGAATAACTTGAACAAACAGCTGCAAGGGCGCAACAAAGTTGTCACGCAGTATTATGACAGCATACGTTCTTTCAAGTTGAAGCTGTCATTGTGGGAGACGCAACTTGCCGGTGGTGATGCAGCTCACTTCCCCTGTCTGAAAAATGTGTGCGCGACCCAACATGTGGCAGACATGAAGCGGTTCAAAGATAAAATAACGGGACTGTTACGTGAGTTTGAGCGACGGTTTCAGATTTATGTTTATATGTTTTTATGTTGATGTTCTATTGTTTTTAATTGAGTTTATTTTATTTGTATATTTAACCTATTCTTGACACTGTGGTTCTTGCACTTGTTTGGGGAACAGGATTTCATTATTTTTATCTACATTTCTGCCTGAGAAATGACACCCTGATATAGTTCTGTGATCTGTGATATACTTCTGTGAATCACTGAGGCATTGTGTGTTTGTGTGTTCTTTGTCCTCAGAACTTTCAAATAACTTGAGGTGTTTTATGATTAATAGTGATGTTGTGCTTTTGGACACTGTCCTCAGGCTCCAGCTTTATGTTTATATGTTTTTATGTTGATGTGCTATTGTTTTTAATTGATTTTATTTTATTTGTATATTTAACCTATTCTTGACTCTGTGGTTCTTGCACTTGTTTGGGGAACAGGATTTCATTATTTTTATCTACATTTCTGCCTGAGAAATGACACCCTGATATAGTTCTGTGATCTGTGATATACTTCTGTGAATCACTGAGGCATTGTGTGTTTGTGTGTTCTTTGTCCTCAGAACTTTCAAATAACTTGAGGTGTTTTATGATTAATAGTGATGTTGTGCTTTTGGACACTGTCCTCAGGCTCCAGCTTTATGTTTATATGTTTTTATGTTGATGTGCTATTGTTTTTAATTGATTTTATTTTATTTGTATATTTAACCTATTCTTGACTCTGTGGTTCTTGCACTTGTTTGGGGAACAGGATTTCATTATTTTTATCTACATTTCTGCCTGAGAAATGACACCCTGATATAGTTCTGTGATCTGTGAAACAGTTCTGTTAATCACTGAGGCATTGTGTGTTTGTGTGTTCTTTTTCTTTAGAATTTTCAAATAAACTTGACGTGTTTTATGATTAATAGTGATATTGTGCTTGTACTATTTTGGACACACTGTCCTCAGGCTCCAGCTTTATGTTGTATGTTGATCGTATTAAAACAAAGAAAACAATCTGAAGTTGTTGTTTTTAAGTTATATATACCATGATTTTTCCGGTCCGGCCCACTTGGGAATAGATTTTCCTCCATGTGGCCCCTGAGCTAAAATGAGTTTGACACCCCTGGTATACAGGGAGTACAGGAGGGAACTGAGGACGCACACTTGTGGGGCCCCCGTGTTAATGATCAGTGTGGAGGAGGTAATGTTGCCTAACTTAACCACCTGGGGGTGGCCCATCAGGAAGTCCAGGACACAGTTGCATAGGGTGGAGTTCAGTTCCAGGGCTGTGAGCTTTGTGGTGAGCTTAGAGGGCACTATAGTATTGAAGGCTGAGCTGTAGTCGATGAAAAGCATCCTCACATATGCATTCCTTTTGTTCAGGTGGGTGAGGGCAATGTGCAGACCATAACGCAAAATATGCTGATTTCTCCCTCGCCACCAAAAACTCTGTCACTTCTTCGTCTTCCTTTGCCTCTCGTCTGGTTTCCACTAGATTCCATAGCCACAAAGTCAGATTCCACAGCCACGTTCTGCCTCGCGAATGATGTCATTAATTTCTTAAAGAGAGAGTGCACACTTTGGAAAAGACAAGATAGTTTTTTCTATGCAAATATTGTTAATCAGTACAATGAAATAATATGTTCTCTTAGCAGTTGTCAATAAAATAAGTCCTAAATGGAAGGGATTGTTTGTCATCTGTAACCCCATGAAATCAGCTAAAACAAGCTCAATAACTCAATGCATGCACACGCTCCTATTGAATTCACCTGTATTGTGAATAGACCTAAATTATCACTATTATGATGTTTTGTAGTTAGATTGGTAAAAACAAAGTCAAATTGATTGTATAATTGATTCAATTAATGCATACATGTCTCAAAAAATGGACATACAAATGTTGTAATGTAATAACGATACTGCCCTATGATTGAACAGAGCAGTAGCTGAGTTTATCTCTCTACATCAAGTGCCATTCTGTGACTTTTGCTAATACGCCTTTTTTTTGTGGTATCGTTTTGGTATTGAGTATCATGATGGTATCGAGCATTGTGATAAGCCTGGTATCGGTATCGAAGTCAAAATTCTGGTATTGTGACAAAACTAAAGCATACAGTCAAAGCAATGCTGGAATGGCTTCAGAACAAGAATGTGAAAGTCCTTGAGTGGCCCAGCCAAAGCCCAGACTTGAATCCCATTGACAATCTGTGGAAAGACTTGAAGATTGCTGTTAATCGTTGCTCCCCATCTAACTTGACAGAACTTGAGAAAATCTGCAAGGAAGAATGGGAGAAAATCCCCAAATCCAGATGTACAAAGCTGATACAGACATACCCAAGACGACTCAAAGCTGTAATCGGAGGACCCTGTCACAGGCTGGTGGTTTGTGTGTGTATGTGTGTCTCTGTGTCTGTGTGTGTGTGCATGTGTGTGTATATGTGTGTGTGCTGCTTACATACTGGCCTTAATTATGTTTGTGTGTGTGTGTATGTTTGTATACAGTGCATTCAGAAACTATTCCTACCTTATTCTACTTCTACTTATGTAAATGAGATATTTCTGTATTATTATTATTTGAAATAAATTTGCAACCATTTCTAAAAACATATTTTCACTTTATCATTATGGGGTATTGTGTGTATATATTTAATCAATTTTGAATTCAGGCTGTAACACAACAAAATGTGGAATAAGGTAGGAATAGTTTCTGAATGCACTGTATACAAACATACACACACACAAACATAATTAAGGCCAGTATGTAAGCAGCACACACACACATGCACACACACACAGACAGACACAGAGACACACATACACACACAGACCACCAGCCTGTGACAGGGTCCTCCGGGGAGCTGAGGAGCAGAGGCATAACAGTGACTCATCCAGACAGTCACCACACACACACACACGCACCCAGAGCCATCATCATAACATCACAGCCTAGCCAGACGTCAGATAGCATCAGGCCCATGCCTATAGACCACTGCTGACAGGTGTTTCCGCCAGTCACGCACAGCCAACACCAGCCAGACCTTCACCCCTGTGTCTGTGTGTCTTTGTGTCTGTGTGTCTTTGTGCAACTAGCTCTCATAGTCTCATGTCAGAATTAGACGTTTATCCATGTTTCTCAAACATCAAATTTAGAAGTTGTTGCAAACGTCACATTTTGAAGTGTTTAAGGTTAAGTTTAGGCTTTAACTCCACATTTTTAAGGTTAGGGTTAAGTTTAGGAATTAAATCCGAAATCTTAAAGTTAGGCATTAACTCCGAATGGTTACGGTAAGGGTTAAGGTTTCGGATAGGCTTAAAACAAAAATATCAACAACTTTCTATCACTAGATTTGAATTTGCAACCTTTGGAATCAGAGGCAGATGCTTATGTTCATCTGCCATCCCTGCTCACAATGCTGTTGCAAAACCGAAACCTACTTGAAGGTAACAACGTTTACTGTTGCCCCTAGTGGCCGGTTTCCAAGTCATCTCCCAATGTCCTTAGACATGGATGGACGTCGAATACTGACTTGTATCACGGGTGACCTGACTGCTGTGTGTGTGCGTGTGTGTGTGTGTCTCTGTGTGTCTGTGCTCTGTGTGTCCTGGTCTGTGTGTGCGTCACAGGAGGTTGGTGGCACCTTAATTGGGGAAGACAGGCTCACGGTAATGGCTGAAGCGGAATAGGTGGAATGGCATCAAATACATCCACACGCTTGGTTTGATGCCATTCTATTGGCTCCGTTCCAGCCATTATTATGAGCCGTTCTCCCCTCAGCAGCCTCCACAAGTGTGCGTGCGTGTGTCTGCATGTGTGTGACCCTTGCCTGACAGGCAGCCCTGCCTCACACTACAGGGAGGGGACAGAGGGGCCGTCATGCCATACTGAGCCTCAGTCACGTCAGGGCTAATATACTGCACTGTATGCAGGGAGAGACGCTGCCGTGAATACTATATGGGATGTTACAGCAATGCAGTGAATTAGGACCTAATCTATGGATTTTACATGACTGGGCAGGGGCGCAGCCATGGGTGGGCCTGGGAGGGCAGAGGCTCACCCACTTGGGAGCCTGGCCCACCCAATGGGAAGCCAGGCCCAGCAAATGAGAGTTCGTTTTTCCCCACAAAAGGGCTTTATTACAGACAAAAATACTCTTCAGCATCCCGCCCCCCCTCCCCTCAGACGTACTGCCAAATTCTTTAAAATAATGTTGGAGGTGGCTTATGGTAGAGAAATGAACATTGAATTCTCTGGCAACAGCTCTAGTGGACATTCCTGCAGTCATGACAATTGCACGCTCCCTCAAAACTTGAGACATCTGTGACAAAACTGCACATTTTAGAGTGGCATTTTATTGTCCCCAGCACAAGGTGCACCTGTGTAATGACCATGCTGTTTAATCAGCTTCTTGATATGCCACACCTGTCAGGTGGATGGATTATCTTGACAAAGGACAAAATGCTCACTAACAGGGATGTAAACAAATTTGTGCACAACATTTGAGAGAAATAAGCTTTTTGTGCTTATGGAACATTTCTGGGATCTTTTATTTCAGCGCATGTGTGCGCTTGTGTGAGCATGTGTGTGTGTGGGGCAGAGGAGACCAGAGGGCAGCAGTAGGATGGACTGTGTAAACATGTCAGATTGGAGTGCCCTTCACGCTCCAAATCAGCCCTGGAGCTGTCCTAACCCCAGAGAACTCCAGTGTTAAGAACAACAAGAGATCTATAATTGTAATGAATATCCCAATTACTTTTTACAATTTGTTCACAAACACACACACATGCATGCAGACACGCATACGCACACACACACACACGCACACGCTCACACACACACACACACACACTGACCACTACAAAGCCCACACAGTGCTTTTACAGATCAAAAAATCATCCATTCCATCTGTTAAATGTTTCTGCAATATACTCTAAGGGTGCCCAGCAGACCTTGAGATAGAGGCACAGCAATGAGTGAAATAATGATTTTCTGAAATATGGATGCTCATTATCTCAGAGAAAACGGCATAAAATAAGTGGCAGTATAGGCTACAGTGACCTACCGATACACAAAACAGACACGAAGTGTCATGTATGCTAAGCTGAAAATTTGATATCGGTTTGCTTTTTCTAAGCTGATCATTTATATATAGACTTTCATGTTTTTGTGGTCTGTATTTGTAGTATTTCATATTTTGTGTTACATCTAAAGGCCTGATATTCAGTGTAGCATCTTATTGGCAGCGAGGCAGAGCAAAGGAATGTTGAGTCTGTTATGCAAGATGGAAATGAGCTTGCCACGCTTTGCTGTACAGAGCTATTTTAAAACGGCTCACATCAGAAAACTCTGGGTCGAGCGGGAAAATGAGGTCACTACAAGAGTGGGGCAGCACCTTCTTTAGGGATGAAACAGAGACAGTGGTAAAAAACACAGAAGACTATAGCAGTATAGGACTACTCTGGTTGGATTTAGATACACAGAATTTACTAAAGGAATAATTTGTTTGGCATTATGAGCAAAGAGGTGAGACTTATGTGAAAGGAGATCCTTCCTAACATAATTTTCTGAATGAAATTTAAGCTAGATCTGAACATCAAATGTTTTCATATGTAAGTGGAAACATTAGGGAAAGTATCTGCAGGTTTTGTTTGAGAATGGGAGGATGGGGAGTACATGGGGGGAGATGAAATGAATTGAAGAGAGAGAGAACATATGGTATAGGAAGAGAGAAAGAGAGGGGCAGAGAGTTGTAAAAGCATAGAGAGATTAATAGAGAAAGATATAGAGAGTGGAGGGAGGTAGAGAAAAGGAGACAGAGGGGTGGAGAAGTAGGGGAGGGAGGTATGAGAAAGAGACAGAGGGCTAGAGAGGGGCCCCGGTGGTGTCGTATCAGCGGTTTCTGGGGATGTGGGTGAGGCCCCCAGGTACCAGGTGGAACTGCCCTACTTTGAGGAGCTGTATCTGTCCTCTAGCACTCTCCCAGTCCCAACCAACACACTATTTTTCTCTCCCTCCCTCTCTGTGTGTCTTTCTTTCTTTCCCTCCCCCTCTCTCTCTCTCTCTCTGTCTCTCTCTATATCTGTCTCGATCTGTCTACCTCTGTCTGTGTCTGTCTGCCTGTGTGTTTGTGTGTGTGTGTACCTGTAGAACTGGGAACTGAAACAACTTGGATGACTGATTATCCAATACAAGGCAGCACGTATAATCTATGAGGAAGTAAGTGTGTTATAGGCTGAGTTTATAGACTACATCCAACCTCCTCACTTTGTCAAATAGTCAATTGTAAAACTTTTTTTATATACACTGAGTGTACAAAACATTACCTGCTCTTTCCATGACAAATACTGACCAGGTGATTGCAGGTGAAAGCTATGATCCCTTATTGATGTCACCTGTCAAATCCACTTGAATTAGTGTAGATGAAGGGCAGGAGACAGGTTAAAGGATTTTTAAGCCTTGAGCCAATTGCGACATGGATTGTGTGTGTATGCCATTCAGAGGGTGAGTGGGTAAGACAAAAAATGTAAGTGCCTTTGAACTGGGTATGGTAGTAGGTGCCAAGGGCACTAGTTTGAGTGTGTCAAGAACTGCAACGCTGCTGGGTTTTTCACGCTCAACAGTTTCCCGTGTGTATCAAGAACGGTCCACCACCCAAAGGACATTCAGCCAACTTGACACAACTGTGGGAAGCATTGGCGTCAACATGGGCCAGCATCCCTGTGGAACACTTTCGACACCTTGTAGAGTCCATGCCCCGACGAATTGAGACTGTTCTGAGGGCAAAAGGGTGGGGGGGTGCAACTCAATATTAGGGAGGTGTTCCTAATGTTTGTTACACTCAGTGTATATATAAAGCCATGTTAAGTCCATTCCTCCAGCTCCACCAGTGTATTGGAATATAGTCTGATGACAGCAGTGGAGGCTGCTGAGGGAAGGACGGCTCATAATAATTGCTGAAATGGAGTGAATGGAATGGCACTGTATCAAACACGTTTTAGATACCATTCCATTCACTCCATTGCAGCCATTAAACTCCTCTCCAGCCATTATTATGAGCCGTCCTCCCCTCAGCAGCCTCCACTGGATGACAGGTAAATGTTGTTCTTTGTCTCTACACCAGTCACACTCTTCACACTAGCGTGTGTGAGCTAATGTCGCTAAAGGGTCAACCTCACTCTGCCCTGTTAGGGAAGCGTTAATGTAACCAGTGGCAGTCCTGACAACAGCACACCTGCTCTGATTGTTATGGAGGTGTTTTTTTATCATGTGTGGCCATGTTGTAGGGCTGAAACAAAAGTTGGTGAGTTCAACACCACAAGTGGGTAACCATTCACATCTCTGCAATAATGTACTCATTATAACAGTAAACAGCCAAAACAGGAGTATTGAAGCGTAGTACCATAATAATGGGTTTGTTAGTTTGGATAAATTTGGTCGTATCTCATTCAGCCAAATGTAGTTTTATCATACAGTAAGACAGTAGAGAAGTAAAGTTTCTAACTAAGAAATCATCATATCTTTTTTTGAAGAGGTTGCATGATTGTTTGTTGTCCATTAGAACCTGTCTGAGCTTGATTTACCAATACATTTGTTTCTTTAAACTGCAACTATCTTCCCTCATGAAGGAGTCCAAAAAGTGGCTTGAAAACAAATCGATCGCTTAATCTTACCAGCCCAATCTCACCAATTCAAAGGGAGTTTTGACACATCATCAAAAATAAGTGCACGCCAATTGTTGCCTGAAACAAACGTAGCAGCATTCCTCAGTTCAGAGTTTGATTTGTCTAGTCGAGGCAGGTAGTAAGTGGTCAAATTGAACCCAAATCATTAAAACATTTTGTTGGCCAAACAAAGGCTCCCTGTCTAGAACCTGCTACTGTACTATTGATCTGAGCTGTGTGTGTGTGTGTGTGTGTGTGTGTGTGTGTGTGTGTGTGTGTGTGTGTGTGTGTGTGTGTGTGTGTGTGTGTGTGTGTGTGTGCCCGAACATGAAGCCGTGTTGGGGTGATGAGCCTGTCATTCGTAAGGATGCTAGTGAGTGCTCCTGTCCTGTCATCCTGTGACACCTCTCATTTGCTGCTAACCTCTGAACTGGAGCCGAAGGCTGGGGCCACCCTCAGACACACAATGACTCAAACACCATCACGTCCAACAACCCAGACACACACATGCACACACACGCAGCAGAAGCAGCAGAATATACCAGGTCAGCTTTAGATTTCAATTTTCACATACTCAAAATTACTTAATTAATTGTTTATTTAAGAAGGAAAATCATTGGGGAAAATGATCTTTTACATTAATGACCCGGTAAAGTCTGCATGACTTTTGACTTGCCATGATTGTTCGAAGTCTGTTTTGATTGTATGTTCTGCATGGAACATAGTCCTCCTACCCAGGTCTCCCTTGGAAGAGATAGTCTTAATGGATTGTCTGATGTAGGTAAAGGTTAAATCAAATAAGAAAATAAACCATGTACGTATCCACTACATGCACAGCCATATTCAACAGTCATTCCTTCTTCCCCCCTCCATCCCTCCTCCTACCACAATCTGTCCATTCATCCCATCTGGTGTCACTTGCCGTTATCAATTACCCATTAGACAGTGTAATATTCGCCCAACATTGCCGAAGCGCAACTGGGAGATTTTACAGTGATCAAAACCGACAAATCCGATTTAAAGACCAGACATACATAAGGAGCGGGAGCCCTCCCCAATCTAACTAATGAATAATGGATGGTTGTTTTCTAATCATTTTCCAATATCGCACCGCTTTCCCCCAGCCCAGAGGGAGAGTTACTTTCTCCCTTCATTTTGCCCCTTTTTCATTTTTTCAAGTGACAGAAGCACACACCTCAAGCGTAACAGACACCTAATAGGAAGAGGTTAAAAAGCCAGCAGGCACGCTGGGATTAGCATTCCTGAGATATCTTAGCGATGCCTCTCTCTCTCACGACTTCACACGGCTGCCTCCCTCGCAGAAGGTATGTGTAGGTGGAAGGGTGGGGGGAATAGAAAAAACACTACAGGTGAGGCTTACAGGGACAAATATTCAAAATGCTGTCCCACGATTTGGTCGGTCCTCTGTTAGCCTGCAAAGCAAGCTAATTACTGATTATAATCAACTAAAATGATTAACATCAGTGACAACACTCAAATACCGGATTGATCATAATGATATTATGAACAACTTAACAGGGTTAACTGCAGGCCCTTATGCGCTTTGTTAAGTTCTCTGAGCTGCATTTGTTTCCTTAACGGTAGAAGGCCAAACCAGGTTAGGAAAATTCTTATTTACGCCTGCCTGCCTGTCTGGCTGTGTGAAATAGGTCAGTGCAGCTCCTGAAATGGAACAGCCCTCTCACTGTTAATGCCTTCACTGGCTTGAATTTGTGCTGGCTAACGCTCAGAAAAAATAACCCTGGAGGAATGTGACCAATAGGAATGATGTGACCAATCCAGCTCCTATCCACTGCGTTATCAGCCAGCCATAGCCAGTGTAACTCATGCAAATGTTTCTGGTAGTGACAACAGTGGATGGGCGTGGGTGCTGGGTGCCAGCCCAGCCTTGTGCAGGTGAGTGGTGTCCCAGGTGATGAATGCCCGTGGGGACTTGTTATGCCACAAGGTGAAAGTGTCCATTAATCACCGAGCTCCTCCACTTTCCTGGCTTTCCCATTACCCTGCACACGCTCCAACAGGCCTGATTGGTTTTTAATTGGCCTGCCCTCCAGGAAATACATCATGTTTCCCCCCAGAAAGCCAGGAGGCGTGGGGCTGCTATAGGGTCGCTTCCATCCCAGAGAGGAGAGGGCTGGAGAGGAGAGGATAGCGAGGTAATGTGTTCTTAAACAGATAACCAATTCCAAATCAACACCTATAGTCCTATTCCTCTAGGCATTTCCGGTAAAATCTCGAAAGATTGGATAGGTATTAGTAATTTGGTAGCTTAATCTGGCCCGCTAATAAGATTTTATGACCACCTATCCAAATTTGGGGCAGTTTGGCACTCATCAGCACATTGACTCTTAAGCCTTACAGAAACCTGGCATGAAGCAGTGAGGCACACTAGATTCCCCTTTCTCACATCACGGAAGGATCAGTATTGACAGAATTTACCTTGGATTTATCCTGTCACAAAACCAGCCGAACCACAACATTCATTGATCGCAAGAGCACATCAATGTCTCTTCAACATCCAGCCAGTGGTTTACTGGTGGACATAGTCATAATTAAAATGTTTAAAATTCATCCCGACCACAGCCTAATTGATTTGATCCTAGTCATCATAAGCATAGATCTCCATCCCTCATCATTCTGATGTACAGTATATGTAGTATACACTGCTCAAAAAAATAAAGGGAACACTAAAATAACACATCCTAGATCTGAACGAATGAAATAATCTTATTAAATACTTTTTTCTTTACATAGTTGAATGTGCTGACAACAAAATCACACAAAAATTATCAATGGAAATCAAATGTATCAACCCATGGAGGTCTGGATTTGGAGTCACCCTCAAAATGTAAGTGGAAAACCACACTACAGGCTGATCCAACTTTGATGTAATGTCCTTAAAACAAGTCAAAATGAGGCACAGTAGTGTGTGTGGCCTCCACGTGCCTGTATGACCTCCCTACAATGCCTGGGCATGCTCCTGATGAGGTGGCGGATGGTCTCCTGAGGGATCTCCTCCCAGACCTGGACTAAAGCATCCGCCAACTCCTGGACAATCTGTGGTGCAACGTGGTGTTGGTGGATGGAGCGAGACATGATGTCCCAGATGTGCTCAATTGGATTCAGGTCTGGGGAATGGGCGGGCCAGTCCATAGCATCAATGCCTTCCTCTTGCAGGAACTGCTGACACACTCCAGCCACATGAGGTCTAGCATTGTCTTGCATTAGGAGGAACCCAGGGCCAACCGCACCAGCATATGGTCTCACAAGGGGTCTGAGGATCTCATCTCGGTACCTAATGGCAGTCAGGCTACCTCTGGCGAGCACATGGAGGGCTGTGCGGCCCCCCAAAGAAATGCCACCCCACACCATGACTGACCCACCGCCAAACCGGTCATGCTGGAGGATGTTGCAGGCAGCAGAACGTTCTCCATGGCGTCTCCAGACCCTGTCACGTCTGTCACGTGCTCAGTGTGAACCTGCTTTCATCTGTGAAGAGCACAGGGCGCCAGTGGCGAATTTGCCAATCTTGGTGTTCTCTGGCAAATGCCAAACGTCCTGCACGGTGTTGGGCTGTAAGCACAACCCCCACCTGTGGACGTCGGGCCCTCATACCACCCTCATGGAGTCTGTTTCTGACCGTTTGAGCAGACACATGCACATTTGTGGCCTGCTGGAGGTCATTTTGCAGGGCTCTGGCAGTGCTCCTCCTGCTCCTCCTTGCACAAAGGCGGAGGTAGCAGTCCTGCTGCTGGGTTGTTGCCCTCCTACGGCCTCCTCCACGTCTCCTGATGTACTGGCCTGTCTCCTGATAGCGCCTCCATGCTCTGGACACTACGCTGACAGACACAGCAAACCTTCTTGCCACAGCTCGCATTGATGTGCCATCCTGGATGAGCTGCACTACCTGAGCCACTTGTGTGGGTTGTAGACTCCGTCTCATGCTACCACTAGAGTGAAAGCACCGCCAGCATTCAAAAGTGACCAAAACATCAGCCAGGAAGCATAGGAACTGAGAAGTGGTCTGTGGTCACCACATGCAAAACCAGTCCTTTATTGGGGGTGTCTTGCTAATTGCCTATAATTTCCACCTGTTGTCTATTCCATTTGCACAACAGCATGTGACATTTATTGTCAATCAGTGTTGCTTCCTAAATGGACAGTTTGATTTCACAGAAGTGTGATTGACTTGGAGTTACATTGTGTTGTTTAAGTGTTCCCTTTATTTTTTTGAGCAGTGTATAAACACAGTGTGCATCAGATACAATGTCATGGGCGTGCTCTGAGGGGGCTAGCTAGCTGTAATCCTGTTTATCTGTCACCACAGGGGGATGGCATGATCCTCTCCTGGGCGGTGTAGATAGGTCCCTGGGTGGCCCGGGGTAAACACGCTCTACAGGGAGGAACACACTCACCCAGGACCTTATTCATCAACTCACAATCAGACAGACACACTGTCTGTTACCAGCCAACTCTGCCTTGTTCGTGTCAGACAGGCTAGCTCACATGTTAGCCCACAGTCATGCCATCCTAACCTGGGTACCAGTCTCTTTCGCTAACATTCCCTGCCATGGCCACTCCTTGTCATTGCCAGAGACTGGCCTTCGGCAATCTCAAAATTGAATATATGCAGCCAGATTTACTGTGCAGTTGCTGATTGGTAGTTGGAAACAACATTAATATGTTCCATGACAACGATCTGGAACATGGGGTGTGTGCAAATTTGGCGCAATATAGAATTAAAATTGTAAGAAGAACAACAAACAATACCATTATAACCTGCTGCAGTAATTCCCTTATGAGAATCCCTTACAAAAATGTAGCATGGTATTACAATGGAAAAATACAATTGTACTATCATGTTTTATTGGTCACTAACATGGCAGGAAAATACCATGGTACTGGCGCAAATACCATGGTATTTTCCTGGCATGGTAGTGAACAAAAACACATAAAAGTACAATGGTCGTTTTTTTCATTGTACTACCATGCCAGGAAAATACCATGGTATTTGCGCCAGTACCATGGTATTTCCCTGACATGGTAGTGACCAAAAAAACTTATTTTTTTCATTGTACCAGCTACCATGGTACAAAAATGAACCATGGAAGTACAATGAAATAAATACCATGGTTTTGTACTAGCAGCATGTAGTGAAACATGAAAGCATGGTAGTTGTTTACAATGTAGTATGATGGTCTGTGTCCCACTGTTTTTTGGGTAAAGTGAACAAAAACGTAGTAATTTATGGTACTCACATATTGCAACATTGACTACTCGCTCTGCAATGGCAAAGCGTAGGCCTAATACCCTCTTAAACCCCTTTAGCTCATAGTGAAAAACCACCACACACATGGTCTGGATGTGTAGTGTACCCTCTTGAACTTTGGGACCTGGATAGGGTATGGTGAGAAGTATGAAGGGAGTCTGAAACCTTGAAGATTTAAAATAGTTTATCAGGTGCTTCCCCTTTCAGTTGGCTCTCTCTCATTCAACTGACTTGGCTACTCTTATACAAATCTAAATAGCCAACATACAAAAAACAAATTGGGGTCAAAAGGTATTAACTATCATCTTATCTCATAGATACATTTTCATCCTGTAATTCTCAACATATCCCTAAAAACAGAAAGTTACACTGTTTCCCTTTGTTTACACTGTGTGAACGTTCGTTAGTCCAGTCGCCATGACTACTACAGGCTAGCTTGACTGGAGCGAACTTTCACCGACGTTAGCTTCTATGCTAACGGTCTTTTATAAATGTATTAAACTATCAAAACATCATCAAAAATAACAACAATTATATCATTACACTCCGCTTAACTTGGTGTTTAATATCCTATACTTTATAACTCGCTCACCGTTATGTTAATGTTTACAATATTTTGTTTATCTGGCGCTTCTATCTTCAGTTTTCAGTTGGCTTGGCTCTCTCGTTCAACTGACTAGGCAGGCTAACGCGAGAGCCACTGTGGAGTGAGAGCGTGTGAAACAACCACTAGAGCGAGCGGATCCCTCTGCGGGCCGAAACAAGCACAACACCCCTTGACTATAAATACTGTAAATTATTTCAAAATGCCAAAGATTAGGCTACCATATATCTCACATTCTCCCACATTTCAGGTTGGCAACCCAGGGAACCCAAACATGAGCAAAAAATTGTACTATTATTACAGAAAGTATTACCCCTTTTTCACAGCAACTATTTCCCTTTTTCTTTGATGTTACATGCAGACAAACTAGGACCAACAATAGTTGTCTGCCTCTGACTTGATCAGAAACGTGCCCAATTCACCAATATAATACCTACCAACCTCTTCTGACCTTGGGTTTTTATTTTATTTAATACACTAAATAAATAAAGTTGGTAGAGCATGGAGCTTGCAACGTCAGGGTTGTGGGTTCGATCTCCACGGGGGACCAGTATGAAAAAAGTATGAAAATGTATGCACTACTGTAAGTCGCTCTAGAGCGTCTGCTAAATTACTAAAATGTCCAATTGAATTATACTGCCATTGTACTATGGTAACGCACAATTAATAAAGATGGTACCATATAATAATTGTTGGTACCATTTATCATAAGTGTGTGTTACCATGGTAAAATATATAATGCAGTTTAAATCCATGGTATTTCCATGATCCACATCTATACCATGGTATAAATTAGGCTATACCATGGTATTATTTAGGTGCATGGCAGTACCATCATACTTCAAAGCTAAAACCATGGTACATTTCCATGATTCAGATCTATACCACGGTATAAATGATGCAAAACCGTGGTAATGTTTAGGTACAATGGCAGTACCATGGTAGTACCATCACACATTTCCATGATTCACACCTTGGACATTTATCCTTTTCCTAAAAACGTATTGAAAACCTAGGCTCACCTTCAAATCTTGGTTGTAGTCCATCGGAAAGTAGGCCTAGGGTACATGATTGCAGAATGTGAAAATAATGTTGTCTATCAATTTAATTGACAAGAAAAGTTTGAAGGGAGGGGGGGAGAGACTGCTATAATATTACTAGAGACGTTGTGTAATTAGCATGTGCCTTATTCCAGAGGAAGATAGATTTGCACGGGATACGTTTTTCTAAACTTCCCCCTGTAAATCTTGATTTTCTTTTGTCATTAAATTGAGTATGCATATATTTCAACATCATGTCTAGACGATAAAAGGCTACATTGGCTGACAGATGTATAGGCATCCCCATAGGTCTAATATTTAAAATTGAGGAAATGTTAGACATCCATCCTAATGAAAAGGCCCCACATCCTGCTGATGTGAGCTGCTGGACAACGCACTTGCACTTGATATGAGATTATGGATGAGAAAGTGAACTTGCCATTTCCAAAAATGAGCTCAGTGGGGAATGGGGATTCCCTGCATTGCGATCTGTTGCCTACGTCAACAGCCAGGGTTTCATTAAATACTTTTTATTGCACATTTAATTAAAGTGACGCAAAGCTCAATTTCAATTCATTGGCACAAAACGTGCGTCAGAGCTTGCATAGCACAGGTGGTCACCTAAATTCACTGTAGTAGGCTAGGTTAGGCCTCCCGAGTGGCGCAGTGGTCTAAGGCACTGCATCGCAGTGCTAGCTGTGCCACTAGAGTTCCTGGTTCGAATCCAGGCTCTGCTGTAGCCGGCCGCAACCGGGAGACCAATGGGGCGGTGCACAATTGGTCCAGGGTAGGGGAGGGAATGGCAGGCAGGGAGGTAGCTCAGTTGATAGAGCATGGCGTTTGCAACGCCAGGGTTGTGGGTTCGTTTCCCACGGGGGGCCAGTATGAAAATAATGATGTATGCACTAACTGTAAGTCGCTCTGGATAAGAGCGTCAGCTAAATGACGTAAATGTAAATGTAAATATATAGGCTTGCATACGGATGGTGGATTAGGCCTAATAGCCCAGCCTGTGAATTAACTTCTAATTTACACATCTCTGCCTTCACTGTTCCCTTCTTGTGCAATTCATGCATATCTGCTGGCATTCCCACTGGCCTCTCTCTCTCTCTTCTATCCTCTGTATTCCTTGATAGCTCTTGAACCAGTCTCATAGCCCAATGCTTGTCCCAGAAGTAGCAATATACTGTATAGTAGTTTGTTCAGTTATTTTGAGCAATTAAAAATATACAGTGCCTTCGGAAAGGATTCATACCACTTGACTTATTCAACATTTTGTTGGGTTACTGCCTGAATTCAACATGGATTAAATAAGTAAAAATCTCACCCATCTACACACAATACCCCATAATGACAAAGTGAAAATATGTTTTTTTATTTTATGTTTGCTAATTTATTGAAAATGAAATACAGAAATATTTAATTTACATAAGTATTCACACCCCTTAGTCAATACTTTGTAGAAGCACCTTTAGTGGCCATTACAGCTGTGAGTATTTGTGGGTGGGTCTCTAAGAGCTTTGCACACATGGATTGTACAATATTTGCCCATTATTCTTTTAAAAATTATTCAAGCTCTGGCAAGATGATTGTTGATCATTTCTAGACAGCCATTTTCAAGTCTTGCCATAGATTTCCAAGGCGATTTTAGTGAAAACTGTAACTAGGCAACTTAGGAACATTCAATGATGTCTTGAGAAGCAACTCCAGTGTAGATTTGGCCTTGTGTTTTATGTTATTGTCCTACTGAAAGGTGAATTAGTCTTCCAGTGTCTGTTGGTAAGCAGACAGAACCAGATTTTCCTCTAGGATTTTGCCTGTGCTTATAGCTGTATTCCGTTTATTTGTATCCTAAAAAACTCCCTAGTCCTTGCCGATGACAAGCATACCCATAAAATGATGCAGCCACCACCATGCTTGAAAAGTGGTACTAAGTGATGTGTTGTGTTGGATTTTCCTCAAACATAACACTTTGTATTCAGGACAAAACGTTTATTTCTTAGCATTTTTTTTTTCAGTATTCCTTAAGTGCCCTGTTGCAAACAGGATACATGTTTTGGAATATTTTTTATTCTGTACAGGCTTCCTTCTTCTTTTCACTCATTTAGGTTAGTATTGTGGAGTAACTACAATGTTGTTGATTCATCCTCAGTTTTCTCAAATCACAACCATTCAACTCTGTAACTGTTTTTAAATCACCATTGGCCTCATGGTGAAATCCCTGAGCAGTTTCCTGCCTCTCTGTATCTTTGTAGTGACTGGGTGTATTAATACACCATCCAAAGCCTAATTAATAACTTAACTTTGCTCAAAGGGATATTCAGCGTCTGCTTTTTTAAATTTTTACACATCTACCAATCGGTGCCTTTCTTTGCAAGGCATTCAAAAACCTCCCTGGTCTTTGTGGTTGAATCTGTACTTGAAATTCACTACTCGATTGAGGGACCTTACAGATAAGCGTATGTGTGGGGTACAGAGATGGGGTAGTCATTAAAGAATCAAGTTAACCACTATTATTGAACACGAAATGAGTTCATGCAACTTATTATGCAATTTGTTAAGCACATTTTTACTCCTGAACTTATTTAGGCTTGCCATAACAAAGGGTTTGAATACTTATTGACTCAAGACATTTCAGCTTTACATTTGTTATTAATTTAAAAAATGTTCTACTAACAAAATTTCACTTTCACATTATGGGGTATTGTGTGTAGATCACTGACAAAAAAATATCTGGCTTTAGAAGCTTCTGATAGGCTAATTGACATCATTTGAGTCAATTGGAGGTGTACCTGTGGATGTATTTCAAGGCCTACCTTCAAACTCAGTGCCTCTTTGCTTGACATCATGGGAAAATCAAAAGAAATCAGCCATGACCTTAGAAAAAAAATTGTAGACCTCCACAAGTCTGGTTCATCCTTGGGAGCATAAACACCATGGGACCACGCAGCCGTCATACCGCTCCTAGAGATGAACGCACTTTGGTACGAAAAGTGCAAATCAATCCCAGAACAACAGCAAAGGACCTTGTGAAGATGCTGGAGGAAACAGGTACAAAAGTATCTATATCCACTGTAAAACGAGTCCTAAATCGACATAACCTGAAAGGCCGCTCAGCAAGGAAGAAGCCACTGCTCCAAAACCGCCATAAAAAACCCTGACTACGGTTTGCAACTGCACATGGGGACAAAGATCATACTTTTTGGAGAAATGTCCTCTGGTCTGAAGAAACAAAAAAAGAACTGTTTGGCCATAATGACCATTGTTATGTTTGGAGGAAAAAGGGGAACGCTTGCAAGCCGAAGAACACCATCACAACTGTGAAGCACAGCGATGGCAGCATCATGCTGTGGGGTGCTTTTCTGCAGGAGGGACTGGTGCACTTCACAAAATAGATGGCATCATGAGGAAGGAAAATTATGTGGATATATTGAAGCAACATCTCAAGACATCAGTCAGGAAGTTAAAGCTTGGTTGCAAATGGGTCTTCCAAATGGACAATGACCCCAAGCATACTTCCAATGTTGTGGCAAAATGGCTTAAGGACAACAAAGTCAAGGTATTGGAGTGGCCATCACAAAGTCCTGACCTCAATCCTATAGAAAATGTATGGGCAGAACTGAAAGGAATGGGCCAAAATTCACCCAATTTATTGTGGGAAGCTTGTGGAAGGCTACCTGAAACGTTTGACCCAAGTTAAACAATTTAAAGGCAATGCTACCAAATACTAATTGAGTGTATGTAAACTTCTGACCCACTGGGAATGTGATGAAAGAAAGAAAAGCTGAAATAAATCATTATCTCTACTCTTATTCTGACATTTCACATTCTTAAAATAAAGTGGTGATCCTAACTGACCTAAAACAGGGAATTTGTACTAGGATTAAATGTCAGGAATTGTGAAAAACTGAGTTTAAATGTATTTGGCTAAGGTGTATGTAAACTTCCGACTTCAACTGTATACTCCAAGCTGTTGTTATTTTTGGAAGGATATTTTTTTTTTAAGTGCAGACCACCTGCAGTACCCCGGACCACGGTTTGGAAACCATTGCTCTATAGTACATAGTCATGCTATCCCAATCCATCCCCCACCCAGACTGGCTAGCTAGCTAGCGTGTTGCTATGCGACCCAACAACTCAGCACAGAGAATAATGTTAGTTTGGCTATGTGACCTCCTTCTACTGACCTCAGCCAAGTTAACATTACCTTAGTCATGCTATCGTCTTTAACCCAGCACAGACAGGCTAACTGGTGTGTAGCTATAT